>NW_026729504.1:0-62971 GCF_030272615.1 Cryptomeria japonica | reverse complement strand
TGAATATGATAAATTGGTTTGTGTAGGAATTGTACTATCTTGTGAAAGCATTGTTTCTCTCTGCAATGTGCTACTTTGTTGATTGAATCTGCCAAACTATTGCATATGGTCTTTCTGTGTTAGTTTGTCTTTTTGAATCTTTTCTTGGCTTTTTGCTTTGGTTTTTCATCAGTCCAGAGGCCATGTTTGATATTTTTGAGTTTCCCGAGGTATTCCGAGAATTGGTTTATTGATTGAAATTGGATATTTTCATTATATTTGTTAATCAAGATGAATGATGCCTTGTTGATTGTATTGGGCTCATTTGGATATACTTGATATTGTGGATCATATTGGATGCTATATGTTTTCTTGTTCCCTATGAGGCTATGATTGTTATGCATTTATTTAATGATTATCTTTTTGGTTGGAAACCTTGGTTATTCAGGTTATGTTTTGAGAGCCCTTCTTCTTGCAGATGTTTATGTTATTTCTCTAAGGGCTAGGAGCATGATTAGGGAGAGTGGGCTTCCATGATTCTATCGAGGTCATGAGTAATGGTTCACTAGGATTTCTTGTGATAAGAAGTCGAGGTCTAGACCATTGGAATAGCTCATTGGGAGTTTATTGCATAATTCAAGTGATAACCTACTAAATTAATCTTAGGTTTGATGGGTAGTAGTAATTCATCTTAGTAAGATAATAAATGTATTGGTGGTGCCCCATCTCAAGGCCTAGAGTGCTAGTACAGACTCGGGATGAGGTTTGGAAATACATGGTAACCGGATAAACTAAACTCCCTTGTTTTTCTTAAAGGTTGAGATGGTTCCACATGTGTATCATGAATGTTGGGAAGAGGGAACTCACACTCCCCTTACATAGGATATCCTTTTTTGTTTTGTAATAGCATGTGATGACACTCTTCCCTACATGTAGATCCCAGTTCCTTATCCCTTTTTGTTCTGGTGCCTCTGGATGTCTTCTGCTTTTGACTTAGCCTCGTGTTATGTTTTAGTGTATTGTTTATGTGAATGTATTTCAGTTGTGGAGAAAATATTTCAAAAGCAATAACCCAACAACAAGCTCAAGTTGTCAAATAGAAAGAAAAACCAAACCTAAACCCTTACCTCAAAATCAACCAATCAAAATATTCCTTTTGGGAATATATTTTACCTACCCACGTTAGGTTGTACTTTTATTTCTCATTTCAAATTAAACTAATGAGAATATATGAAACACATTTATCATTAAAAGTGGGATGTAAAAACCTACCCACGTTAGGTTGTATATTTATTTCTCATTTCAAATTAAACTAATGAGAATATATGAAACACATTTATCATTATAAGTGGGATGTAAAAAGACATAATATAAGATACTTTATTAAGACCAATTAATTAATAATGAGACTATACAAATAACTATAGGCTATGATTAAATAGATAAATCAAATGGGCAATTGAATAAATAACCCAAGGGTTTATAAAATAAATAAACAACCTCTAATAAATATTATTCAATCACTAAAGCCAAAGACCTAATAAAAAATAAATAAATAAGTAAACAATAAATATTAAATAAACCATTAATCAACAATAAATAAATATTTAAACATAAATTTTAAATAAACAATAAATATTAAATCTCAAATAATCAAAACACCAAAAAATACAATAATCAAATTAAACATTAACAACTATTTAATTTCGCACCAATTAATTATTTAACAATATGGGAGGACACAACATGGATGATGAGTCTTCAACGAGACCTATAGGGAATTTGTGAGATAGGCACAAGTGTTAGGGAAGAGTGATATCCATGTAGAAGAGCATTAGCTTGCAAGTACAAGTTCCATAGAAATGTGGTTTCCCTATAAAGGACTATATAAGTAGGTATAGGTGTAATGGGTTGAGTCCTTCCCTACTTAATTTAATCTTTAATAAATTATGAAAAATAAATTATCTCTATTAATTAATTGAGAATGTATAATTTGTTAAAATATCTATAATACTTTGATTACTAGAAAGTGTACAAAATTGTCTCTTATATTAATTTCATATTGCATATTAAACAAAGAATGTAGTAGCATTGTGAGGTACCTAATCTCCCACTAGTATCTTTATAACCATCTAATCAATCGCAATGTTCTTATTTTGACTTGCAATATCTTGTCCCTATCACTAAGGTTTTCATCCTCTTACCTCCTTTTACCTTCTACTGCTTCCTCACACTTCCTTAGAGATTCCACCATTATTTTAAGCCTTCGCCATCATTGATGGTTTGCAAAAAACAGTTGGGTTGTTGTTTTGAAGTCCACTTTCCTCCCTCTGTAGATCTGATAAGCATCTCTATATGTGTGTAGAAAATGAAAGATACATTTTTAGGAGAAATAGGAAAAGATTTTGAATAGTACAAGAAAGAACATTACATCTCCCACTATCACCAACACACTCCCCCATGCTTCCTTCCCCTATTTTTAGTCTACAGAAAAAATTAATCTATCATGCAACTCCTATCAGTTACAAGATATCTCTATTATTAGAAGATGTAACTCATAGGTTCTACGAACATGTGATGCCCCTATAGGGAATTTGTGAGATAGGAACAAGTGTTAGGGAAGAGTGATATCCATGTAGTAGACCATTAGCTTGCAAGGACAAGTGTCATAGAAATGTGGTTTCCCTATAAAGGAGGACTATATAAGTAGGTATAGGTGTCAAGAAAATGTGGAAGTAATGTAGATGAGGATTTTAGACAAATAGCTATTAGGTACGAAGAAAGTGTGTTGTCTTTGCAATGCAATAGTTGATAGGAAAGCATAGGCACCTAGATAGTATAAGAGAGGGTATGGGTCTTGAATAAGACACAAACATATAAATATTGACTAGATTTGGTGGGATAATGGGAAAGAAGGATGCAAATAGTGTCAACTTATAGAGAAAATGTAGAATCCATTATTCAAAGTCTATTTCTATGTGCTTTCCTTTATATGTATAAGGTCACAAGTAGGAAGGGATTGTGAACATAATAGAATCATATTTGTGCACATATGTGATTGGTTGATAGGATAAGGTGGTTTGGATGAAGTAGATGTGGATGGAGAATATACCCCCAAGTGTAAGGTACTTTAAGCTAGAAGATGTATGCATGATGCTTATTTCCCAGTTTTAATCATTGTACAAATCCAAGTTTTTATAAGAATATTTTTATTGTTGGATTCTTTCTTTTGTATATTATTTTTTTGGTTGTGGGATGGGAAGATGCAACCACAATAGTATGTCCGAGTATGGGACATCATGATTTTTTCCTAACATCATAGATTTTTTTGATACAATTATTTAAACCTTGAGAGGATCCATTTAAAGGAATTTAATTAAACTAAAAGCATAAGATCATGAGAAGATAATAAGTATGACAAGATTAAATTGTATTTCTCTCAAGAATACAATAGAATGGAATTAAGTTGAATTAAGATTACAAAGGATACCCCTTGGATATGAAGGCCAAATTGAGACATAAGATAGCATAATAAAATGACAAGTGTATTAATCTTATGATATGAGATATAAAGTATCATCCACATACCCCTTGGATATGCAACCCAAGGTGAGACATAAGATAGCATAATAAAATGATAAGTGTATTAATCTTATGGTAAGCGTCCACTTAAGGTGGAAATCCTCTTAAAGTGGGAATGTTCCTATGTAGCCTTTTAAGTAAACTTAAGTAACATGTGTGATTAGGATCTAATTGAAGAACCTACTAAGTACAACACCTTAATGACACCAACACATAAATTCCAATATATATCTCTTAATCTTCACCATGAAAATGAATGTTTTGATATAAGTTACTGTAAAGACATACTTATTACTATAGAAATAATATGTGAATCTATTATTAGATAGGCTAGGAGTGGTAGTAGTTGTATTTTCCTAACAAATGGAAAAACTAGATCTAATACAAGTGGAGGAATTGAGATGATAGAATTATGACTCCAATATTGGCTTGATTGTTGTGCTTTGATCTAATTCCACCTATGCGGCCTCCCCTCTTACCAGATGCAACTGGGGTTTCTTGCCACACCTGTGTAATGCAAATGACCAAAGAAACAGTGACCATTGAGTTTTATGTTAACTTTTTTGTAAACTCTCCCGGCAACTTGGAAAGACGGCAAGCCTGGACAAAGATTTTTTTTACGAGACCATCAAGCCCGAAAAAAAAAAAAAAAACTCGCCATTTTCTATCTACTCAACGGTTCCCACCATTCCATGGTATGGCCTTTTGTTGGGATATGACATGATGCTAAAGACATTTCATATGATACCATTTTGTATGGAGATTAGTTACTGCAGTAAAAGAGTTTTTGTGGTCTTTGTAGATGATGCAGGTCGTGGTAGGGTAGACATTATTATATGATGCTTGCCTTGCAGGAAGGAATGTATTGCAATTCAGATAGGCCATAACACGATAAACATCAGATATTAAAAATTTGGTGTGGATTTTATGAAGCATCGTAAGTATAGCTATCTACTACTGGTAACTAAGATGGTGAGCACTATAATACCAGTTCTCATATTTTAATCATTCTCCATTAAATGAACCTTACTTTCTACTAAATAGCTATAGTAAGAACCTTGAGTAATCTTCTTTTTAGATGCAATTAACTTGCCTACATTTATTCTAAGAACTTGAATTATTTCTTAAGATAATTTACCATGACATTAAATAATTGCTATTTCCTGCGATTTGTTTCTTTCATCTATTCAAAAACTCTATTTATTTCTTAAGATGATTTACCATGACATTAAATAATTATTATATCTCAGGCTAGTTTCTACCATAATCACCAAAAATAAAATAAAATATTTTCCTAAGATAATTTACCATGACATTAAATAATTCAAAAGTTTGGTTAGATGTAAAATAAAATACAAACACAATTTATAGTCATCATTAAATGCAAATAGATGTCAGATTCAACCAAAAATAAACCTTATACTAATGCCAAATCTTCAACACAATAGTTTCTCAAACTCGGCCAAGGATCAATCAAGACAAGAAAAAAAATTACTACTGATCTTCATAATAAAACACATAAAACACTGTTCAACAATATTGTAGTTTAGAAAAACAATTGAACATGTCCAGCGAGAACTTCACACAAAGTACTAATTCTCATATTTAAATTAATTCCAACTTGAAGCAGGTTTGAATCTACTATAATTAATTTTTAATGCTTTTTTCAATCTTCACAATGAAAAACCCAACATAAACTTTCAGCATCATTTTCAAACAAACTAGTAGCAAGTTAGCAATACCATATCAGTTTAGTAGGGATTAGGTCCATCTTCCACTTTGCAATCATGCAATAGCCATCCCACATTTAACTTTCAGACTAGGATATTACTAAATCCATCTTCCATGCCTTATCTTTCTATCATGAATTTATGCTTTTCTATTGCAAATGCTTTTTATGGGTTGGGTTAAAAAGCCAGCAAACACTTTATGAAGATCAATGTTACTTTGATATCATGTTTAAAAATAAAAATAATTTCATTGTTATACATGAAAAATAAGATTGAAAGTGAAATAGTGATATTTTAAATAATTTCATACTATAAATGAATGATTTGTAAAACTTTAATTTTTCTTTAATCAACTAATTAACTAACTTATAAAATGTAATTATCAGAATAATTATTTATTAAATTTAATCCTAAATCACTAAAGTGACTTTATTAAAAATATATCCCTTAATTCTAACAACACTTACATATAACATTTAATTACATCAAAGAACCATAATAGGATAAAACAAGTGCCTTAATAATTTTTAGTTTAATAATAATATTTGTTATAATTATTATAAATATTTATTTATTGTAACTAATATTAACCAATCATTTACAAGTAAAATAATTTTATAAATTATAAAGTTAAAAAACAAGCATCTATATTATAGAAAAAAGTTGAAAAATATTAAACAAAAGAAAATATTTTGTTTTAAACAAAAGAAAATATTTTGTTTTCATTAGTCTAAATAATTTTATTTAATAACCTTTTAAACATGACAAATGAATTTTGTGAATATATAAGATTTCGATTATTATTAATAATTTATATTATTAAAATAATATATTGTTTTTATCTTATTTTTTAAGTTGTAAAAATAAACTTTTGAATAACTGATTTGTTTGGAAAAAAATTAAAAATAAACTGATTTAATTTTATTTTTTTTAATAAATTAATAAATAAAAAAATATCATTAAATTTTGCATTTGGAAAACCTGAGATTATGCATTGTTCCAAGAAACCCACCTATAAGAGGCAAAACGATATTACCCAATCGTTCACAACAAAAATATTTTTTGGTAAATCATAATGTTAACAAATGTGCATCTATACTATAAAATAAATTTAAAAAATTTAAAGAAAGAAAAATAATTGTTTTTCATTGTTCTAAATAATTTTTTTTAATAACCATATAAGCACAACAAATGAATTTTCATTACTATAGTATTAAGTACTCCTTAAAACACATCAAAGAACCATAGTAGAATAAAATAAGTACTCCTTAAAACACAGCCTCTTTTTTTAATTGAAAGATAGCGATTGCTCCCTTGGCACCCCGTCCACTACCCAAGTCTATGATGAAAAGTTCTATCTGGACTAGGTAATCCTCATTCTATGAACAAAACCTTAATAAAGTATGAAGAAATTGATATTGAATATTATAGGAGATAGCACATTCATAAATGATTTTTTTTTTCTGGTTATGGTTCAATGTGACCACAAATTGCAGCAACGGATGATTAGGTTGGTGGAAATTAGATAAGCCTTAAAAAAGTATCTCATTTCAAATGCTTTCATTTGTGTCTATTGTTGAGGGCAATCGTATCACTATGAAATTCTAAAGGAGATAAGCTCTCAGAATTAAGTGTAAGTTGTAGGTTGTGTAAAGATTAAACAAACAGAGAAATGAAAACAAGAAAAAGAATAAAGAAATAACAAGAGACAACACAGGATTTACAGTGGTTTGGTAATTACACACTATATATTTATACATACAACACACATATATTTATATATATATTCATGTATGAAATGGTCATGCGACCGATCGACACATCCATGCACTGTGGCATCCCCTGCTCTCCATTTCGATCATTACAGACTCATAAAAGATTTTAATTTGGCTAAACTCTGCTCACGAAAACTTGGAATGAGCCTTTTCCAACTCAAACTAGAGTCAAAAACATTTTCAGGCATGAAAACTTCGAATGAGCCTTTTCCAACTCAAACCAGAGTCAAAAACATTTTCCGACACAAATTCACTGATTATGCTAAATTCACTGATTATGCCAAAATCAAAAACTTCGCATGAACCTTTTCCAACTCAAACCAAAGTCAAAAACATTTTCCCGCACAAATTCACTGATTATGCCAAAATCAAAAACATCAACGTGTAATATGAAACCTTCATCCAGAAATAAATCTTTTAATAAATTTTCAACTTCTGAAATACGAAACACTGTAGATTGCTCTTGCTTGAGTTGTTCTCCCCATACGGCAGCCACTTCGTATTCCCCAATATCCTTCATCAACTTCCAATCATTTGCAAAGACCTTACAGAAATCTCTTCAGCTGCCAACTGCTTTAATATGTTAACAGGAGACATAACACCTATCACATCCCCAAAAACTACTAAATTGTTAACTAGAAGGAGCTGGTAAAAGGGGACGCTACTGCAAGCATAAAGGGGATCTCCTCCTCTGGTAGAAAGAATTCCAAGTGAAGGCAAGTTGGCCTGCGCCTTCATTATCTGCTCTAAATCCGTAGTCCCCTTATACTCCCCCGTCACAAGCGCCCATGGGAAATCGATTCTAAGGAGAATGATCTTTTTTATTAGATCCAATTTTACCTGATCCATTTCATCATCCACATTGTAACTACAACGCAGGCCATCGTCGGATCTGTATTTGGTCATTGTTACACCCAAAACTACAGCCACAATTTGTGGCTCAACAATTTCATCTTCCCTAGGCTCTTTGGCATCGTCTTGCTCACCATAGTGTAAATGATTCTCACTCTCATATCGGTCTATTGTAACATACATGCGACTACCACGAGAGGCCATTTGTGCATCAAAATCATCTTTGTGTAAGTCTTGCTCCAACCACATCATCCCCACGTGTTCCTCCACACAAAATCCCTCAACCTGTCTTTTGGAATCGACAGACACCGATTTCAGGGAACTGCCCAATTGAGAGGTAATCATTGATGCTGTGAGTGGCTCATATAACCGCAGTTTGTTCAAAAAGAACAACGTAAATGTCACCATATTGCTGCTACCTGCAATATACCCATCGCAAACATCCGTAACTTTGGATTCATCACAGATGGTAGTAACGCTTCTTGTTCAACATATGTGGTCTCTTTATTTTCTCGCTCCAACAGATTATCGTGTCCTGCAGCTTCCAATCTCCAGTTCGTGTCTTTCTCAGCCAATAGCCTATCCACCTCGGCTAGCTTTACTTCTCCGACCTCCACAGACTCTTCAATTTCCATGGTTGCGGCGGGCACCTCATGAGCAGGGGAGATCTCCAAAACAATCCACTCACCACGCCATTATCTTCGGCCACCATGGGCTTGTGCTTGGCAGAGAGTGCAACAGAATTGTTAGCGGTAGAGAGAACGGCTCTGGAATCTCCGCAATCCTTCTCCCCGAAAGTGAACAGGCCGTCATTAACGTCCTGCTCCACCATACCATCACAATAAAACCCAGCTCTTAGGTTCGAAGCCGTGGGAGAGGAGCCGCTTCGATAACCATACCCAGCACCGACAGGCTTCATGTCAAATAAGTTTTTGGTATTTCTAGCAGAAGTTTATGCAGCACCTATAATTAATGCATTCCACTTGGCTTCTACTTCTGCAATCTTCATCAATGCTTCTTCTTCAGGGTCATCCTCATTCGCTAGATTCAAGACTACATCCTATTCACCCTGGGAGCCATCCTCCTCATCTTGGACGGGAAACAAACCAGTCTCTTCTTTTTCAAACAACGAATACAACAAACCCTCTTCTTCTCCTAGTCTAGATTGCCAAGAAATTTTTCTGATTCGGCCTCATCATCTGAAACTTTAGCCTGTTTGTTGATAACATAAAAGCACACTCCGGAATCAAACCAAAAGTAAGGGCACCCATCTCCATGATCGACCACCCAACCAGATCCCATCTCTGCTCAACATTTCACCATAGCTCTGATACCAATTGTAAAGATTAAATGAATAGAGAAACAAAAAATAAGAACAGAATAAAGAAACAACAAGAGACAACACATGATTTACAATGATTCAGCAATTGCCTACGTCCACTCTCAAGTAGGAAATTATCATACATTAACTGTATCCAATACACACTATACATAGACTACACATATATATTTATACATATATTCATGTATGAAATGAATAGTCTGGGGAAGTCGAATGATCATGTGATCATTAGACTTCACATCCCAACAAGTTGCATAATGGAATGGCAAGAATTAAGACAAGCTCGCTATCTAAACAATATTATGTAGCACAACTGACATAAAACTCAATGCTCAGATATGTTGTTACTAGTTAAAATATTGGGTAGCCTAGCTTCACATTAGCTTATCCTAATGGAATATTCACCAAGATATTACTGTAACTCTTTTTCTATTAAAAGGGACATTAGTTTCATAACATTCATAGTCATCGGAATGCTGCAAATTGAAATAATTTTATGGTCTCAGTAATCAGGCATCTGCAACACCATTGTTGTGCTGCATCAACCATATGGTAGGTTCCCTCCTCAAAATGTCAATGTGATTCTTCTTATGCTATTTAAAGTCTACACCATAAGAATGCATGAAGGATTGCGGGCTCTCTTCACATTGCAAGCTTATGCATGTGGGATTGTCCCTGTTCCCTCATATTGGCTCTAGGATGTGAGGCAGCGACTCATTGGATACTCTGGGCTACTCTGACTGACTTTTGTGAATGCTTTTCTAGTCTTCATCTGCAGCTGATTTAGTAGATCTATAATAATATTTTCCTGTGTGTTCCATTGCTCATACAAATACAAATCTGTCTGTCTCTAGTTTATTGACAGGTTCAATTTGTTTCCACATTCACTTCTATGATTATAGTTGATCTAGACTCATATTCTACATGGTGGTTATTGGTATCTGGGTGACTTCTCTAATTACTACTCACTCTAAATACTACTATTTGCCATGATGTCAAGCACTTGGCTCAAACATAAGAGATGCTCCTTTAAAATTCTAAAATGCATTTTTGGACTGTAATGCAACATAAATACTCTTATTACTGCATTTTGATAACATATGGTCTATGTACCTGAGCTCAACTTTAAACATACTGCCTTAAATCCACAAAATGTGACTAGCAATTTCCACAGTAATATGCTTGTAGATATAATTTCTACCACGGAAGTCGAACTTGTGCATTAAGATAGGAGCTTCCACAGTTGACTCCACAGCCGCCCATGTTGATCTTTACTGATATCTCTCAACTGCCCATACTAAATATAAAAGCTAACACTATGACCATCATTTAATATGTATTGCTCTATAAATTGAATTCTAAGGGCCTGAAATTCTCATTACTCATTTTTGGGATTCTCGTCTGTACCAGATTTCTCTCATGGTATCAGAGCTAACGGTAGATGATCATTAACAGAAGGTTGTAATCGCCTGTCTGAGAGTCATGCTCATGCCGCTGCCAAAAGAATGGCTATTGACTGAAGATTTAAGTGAAGCCCTGGTCTAAAACTGCAACACAGTTTATATCGCAAGTGCTTTTATGAGCATTTGTGCATGTATGAAGAGCTTATGGTGACCAGTCAAAGGCATAACTGTCTAGCAAAGAAGTCAAAGCTGATTTGTTTAAGCCACGGAAAGAAAAAGATTAACAGCCACTATGATCATTGAAGATTGTTGACGGTGATGGTGTATGTGGCCAAAGCAAAGGTAGCCGAACCAAGCGGCTACATAAAGACAAGAAAAGAAGATTGTTGTGAAATCTGTGAACAGAGCCATGCTCAAGGAGTAAAGACGAGATCAAGACGTTTTGACGTTTTAAAATGAAATATTTTTTTTCTATGGCCCAAAGATTTTATATTATAGCATTTGTGTTTTAGTGCCATTGTTTTGGAAGCAAGATTGTCCATGCCTTTTGCAGGTGACATAAAGGAAAAGAAAAAGTATGTTCTTTTAAGAAAAGAAGTCAATTTATCATAGCTCAATTGAATAATTTGAAACGTTCATTCCAGTGATGGGTCGCTTTTAATGAGTGAACATAAAGGAGATAGCTACCCAGCTAAAAGATGTCAGGATTTGCCGAAGTTTGAAACAAAGGAGAGTTGAAGTGCTGATCAGAGAGATCAAAGAGGGTCGTTGTCCAAGATACTGCTACAGGATTGTTGTTGAAGCTGTAGGGTGGAGAAACTGAAAGTGACATAAGGCCAAATAAAGGTTGTTAGTATTACAGTCGTTGAAATATTTGGATTGGAGTTGAGAAGATCTACAGAAGTTTGAGTAAATCCATAAGAGTAAGCAGTAGCTATAAGAGTAAGCAGTAGCTGAAGAAGGAAGACCCTAGTAAAAGAGGTAAAACATTATCTCCATAGCATTGAGATGTAAATAGGTATACAATGAAATTGTATTTTTTGGTGAATGTTTGAGTGATTTTGAATGGTTATTGTATTGAGTTGTTGTAAAGGGTCTATGATTAGTTGTACTCAGAACCCTAATATTGTTATAGAACCATCTATACAAAATCGATTCTTATAGAACTAGCGAGCACAATGGTTAATTACCCATGTGTCTCGATAGATGAATCACCTTCTATATGAACTCAATAATCAATGCAGACACAAAAGAAGAAGCCCACAGTGATGATTTGAAAGTGTGCGCATTATAAGTTAGTTTTCCCATCATGAGAGGTTCATAGTTATCCAAAACCATTTGTGAAGTTTGTTGTAAACCACTTGTATGTGAGATTTGTGGTTAGCCAAAACCACTTGAGTACAAAGTTTCATGGTCAGAAAAAACCACTAGTATATGAAGTTCATGGTCAGCAAAAACCACTTGAAAGCAGAGTTTAGGGTCAGCTAGAAATCATTTGTGAAAAGAATTTGTGATGAACTAGAAACCACTTTGTTAAAAACCAAGATGATTATAATGAGAGAAAAATAGAAAAATGAAGCAACACACTAACGTCTAGTTCTCTAGTCGTCTACAGCCACCCATGTTGATCTTCACTGATATCTTTCAACTACCATGTTAAATATCAAAGCTAACACTATGACCATCATCTAATATGTATTGCTCTATAAATTGAATGCTAAGGACCCTGAGTTCCTCAGAGCTCATTTTTGGGTTTCTCCTCTGCGCCAGATTTCTTTCAGATGTTATCTGGGTGACTTCTCTAAAAACTACTTACTCTAAATACTACTCTTTGCCAAGATGTCAAGCACTTGGCTTCAACATAAGAGATGCTCCTTTAAAATTCTAAAATGTGACTAGCACATTTTTGGACTGTAATTCAACATATATACTTATTATTGCATTTTGGTACCATATGGTCTATGTACCTGAGCTCTCAACTTAAAACATACTGCCTTAAATCCTAAAATGTGGCTAGCAATTTCCACAATAATATCACTGAGCTGCTTTGTTTGAGTACATATCACATCGTTTTTCTTTAAATTAAATTATATCAATCAAGCGGCTAATATGCTCATTCACTGTGCTCTATGTAACTGGTGAACCGGAATTTTCTTCCATATTACGAAGTTACTGCTATTTACAATTAAATCCCCATTCATGCAGCATTTTGCAAGTACTGGAGCTGCAGTGCAGCACTTCGTTTTTTAATGCTTATTCTTGTACTAGTAATATTCTCTATTTATAAATCAACATTTGGCAATCAGAACTAGATTTTACTGCTTTGATTTACCAGCATAGTAGCAAACGAGATGAAGAAGATATAGCAATGTTAGCAAAGAGAGCTTTGGATTTGAACAGAAGAATTTGTCATAATATTAAATACTCATTTTAGAGGAAAAATCTGATATTTGGAGTGATAATTTGATGTCACATCATTGATGCACAAGCTATTGTTTCTCCCATGCAACTACACCAAGATTATTTATCTTGAGGAACACTTGATAAATTAAAATTAATATTTTAAAGTTATAATACTATAAACAGCTATGTATCTTTCTCATGAAATAAACAACTTATGGATTATTTGGACTAATATGGTAAACAACTTTTTGAAAATAATAAAGATTCCTAAATTTATATCATAAAACTATTTGAAAACAAGTTCTAATAAGTTGGAGTTAATCACCAACAACCAAAACTAATGCTGTCGTATTTCCTTTCTTCCTCTTGTGGTATTTTGTCTTGTCATCTGCAGTCTTTTGATCAAACAAAAGACAAATGCCAACTTGTTTTTGATGGCAAAATCTTCCTCTTAGATCTTTCCACGGTGATCTAGAAACTTCAATTTTAATATGTTCTTTTTGTTTATTGTGTGACATATGATTAGAAAGACAATATATGTAGTTTTGAAATATATATGTGTTGACGTGTATTTTGTACACCATCATACACAGAATAAAATACCTAAAGGCATCTTATCCTCTCTTGAGAAAATAGTCTCTAACTGCTGAAGATTCGCGTAAAGGATCAGTTAGGTAGACTCCAAGGTTCTTTGATGTAGGGTCTCTATGTGTGGACAAGCTCCAGTGGTATGATGTGATTTGCTGGGATCACAAGGGGACTTACATGTGATGATTGAACTTCCGATCTGCTTTGCTGGGACACAGGCTCTGACTAACTTAGAATTGAAAAATGGAAAAAAGGATAAGGGCGAAGAGAGGATCCAATCCTAATACTAAGAATGTAGGAACAATGATTTGATTTTTGATGAGATTCTAACTAGGTCTTGTTTTGACATCAATGGAACATCTACACAAGGCTAGTGCGATCTTCTAGGGAAGCTTTATGATGTTCAAATCATCACCGCAGGCATAGATACCATCCAAGTTGATGCATATCAATGAAGAAGCGACAAATTGAAATTGAGCTTAGGCTGAATGATTCCAGTTGACTACACAAGGCAAGTCTGCAATCAACAAACTGCTAGTAGTATGGACATACGAATTCCACCATCAATCAATCACATTTCCTCCATTCATTTAATCATCTACCATCTAAGATTGAAGACTCAACAAGAAACCATGCAAATTGCAAGAAAACGACATATTTCACCATTACTTCAATGAAAATGGAGTTTGTTTACAATCAATGGCAACAATTTCTTGCCTTGTCCTCCTATTCTACTCTAATTGCTATTCTATTTCTATCTTCTAACTATTCCAACTATTTACAACTCTCTCTAATTCTCTCTAATTCTCTCTAATTCTCTTTTTACAAATGAAATGTCTGGGCTTATATAGTGCCCACAATACAATTTGATGGCTTAGATCAATTCAAGATCAATGGCCAAGATTCAACAATGAAAAACCCTAATTAGGGTTTGTTACAACCATTACATAACATTTAATGTTTGACCAATGATAAAATTGTATTGCTTGGACACATGTCCCTTCTAGAAAAATCGACCAATGGATAGCTGGGGTAGGTACATCGGAGTTTGTGCCACCTTCCATGAGTTAAGTACATTGAATCTGGACATGCTGAGGTGGATTACACTGACTGGAGGAGTGATGACTGGGATGCCACCTCATCTGACACTTGTAGCTTGCTAGATATTCAACTTGATGTTGTTGAGAAGCTTGCTTTAATTAATTCATCTGGAACTATTTTGCTTCTTCAACGAGCCCTTGTTCTAACTCCTTGCGTCCTTGATGTGCAGGAAGATGATGTACCTCGCCTTGGAATGCTGGATTGAAAGAGGTTGCCCATGTCCTGGCTAAGACCGTCCCGGCGAAGACCGTCCTGGATCCGGCTTGATTTTCCTTGAAGAGACCTCCATTTGATGCCTACACAACATTTCAAAATTAGTACCATGATTTTGCAATACATAACATAAATTAGAGAGCAATTTTTTAGGAAACTTAATGATAAGTCCTTTATTAACCATTTCCTAAAAACAATTGAGCTAAGGATTCAAAATTTCAAAATTCAAAAATAAAGCTTAAGGCAATGACGATCAAAATTTGAAATTAAAACAAGAGATCTTGCCATACCTTATTTGAGAGCTTAACTCTAAAATGCAAAATAAAGGAATTCTCCTAGGCAAAATTTGAAATAAGATGGTCTTGATGTGATCTTCAAAAGAACGTTCCTCTTATCAACTTCGCCACCCTTCAAGTCTTGGACGTGATCTCCTCTTCAAGTTAGCAATTTCGCCATCTTTGATATGTCTTTGACGTCCTAGGCAACTTCGCTCAAATGGAAACTTCAAGTTCGCACCACCTTGCTTTGAAATAAAATTCGCTCCTTCAAACACACTCGCACTTCTCCCTTTGATCGCATTTGAATGATAAAATGGTGATGTGAAAATGAAGATTCTCACCCTCCCTTTATAGCGCTCACCTCATACTTACCTTAAGGCCGACTTTGTGAAAATAAAGCAAATTAAACGATTTTTTAATAAATAACAAGGCCGACTTTTATAAACCAATAAAATACCAAGCGCTCCTTTTGATTTTCTATTAATTAATAAATAATTAATTAAATGCCTTTGTCATTTAAATTAACAAATTCGATTTTTTACAAGGCAAAATAATTTAATTAATATCAAGCGCAATATTTAAATGCCATTTAATTGAATTTTCAAAACTTATCGAATTTTAGCATTTAAATAAATTCAAAAATGTTTGTTTAGCGCCCAAAAATGAAAAAGTGGGAAGATATGTACCTCATCGCCCTGGTCCCTGACTGAGGGACAGGAGCGATCCATCAACTTTGTCATGACTCTTGCAATTTTTACGTCCAAGGTCCTCATCTCCACGTTGATTTTGCGATGTTTGTTGGGTCCTTCAAGCTTGAATTTCTTTCTTGTGCGAACAAGTGCATCTCATGACCATTATCGCCCTGGTCCCTTGGAGAGGGACCGGAGCGATCCTAAGGTTTTCGCTTGAAATTCTCCATTTTGATACGATCCTTTCCTTGTATCATCTTCCAAATGCCATTTAAAACCTTGTGCGTTTTTGTCTTAACGTGATTTTCAAAGAATATCATGTGTTTTGCCTAACATCGCCCTTGTCCCTTGGAGAGGGACAGGAGCGATCTCCATGTCTTCACGTTCATCTTGTATCTTTGACCTTCGAACTTCCTTTGTAAAGTGAGTAACATCCTTGTTCGTTCCTTTTGCGCTTGTTCCATTTGTTTGCATGAGGGGTTTGGACGTTTAAAGGGATCATCGCCCTTGTCCCTTGGAGAGGGACAGGAGTGATATGGTCTCTATGTTCAACTTGATGATCATTTTACGTTTGAAATCTTCATGTATCACCTTCAAAAGACTCCATGGACCCTCTAAGACCTTGCAAAATCTTGACCTTACGTGATTCTTGCATGAGTTGATCAATATACCTAATATCGCTCTGGTCCCTTCCTGAGGGACAGGAGCGAAGTTCATCATTATGTGCTTGTTCTTGTTTTTACCAACTTACAATCATCTTCATTACGTGAAATGATGTCCTTTCGACCCTCTTGGTTGCTCGAAACTTGTTTGTCCTTTGAAATTTATGCCATTCCGTAGATATCGCTCTGGTCCTTCGGTGAGGGACACGAGCGATTCGCTTTGGTCCCTTGGAGAGGGACAGGAGCGCATTTCGCTCTGGACCCTTGGAGAAGGACACGAGCGAAATTTGACTTTTTCGCACTCTCGATCAGGACAATTTTAATGGAATATAACATTTAAGTATAAGTGTTTATACTTTAAGTTATATTCCATATATACTTTCAGGATGTTTGAGAGTGGTTTCAGACCTCCAGGAGTTATATTGCAAAATCTAGTTTTTGGAGGTTTTTTCAGTTTCCAGACTTAGTCAAATTCAGGATCAGGACATTCCAGACTTAGCCAAATTTCAGGATCAGGACCTTACAGACTTAGCCAAATTTCAGGATCAGGACCTCACTCAAGCCGGACTTGCTACCCTGTTGATCTCCCCGACAGCACTTCAAGTTATATTCATTTGATAAAATATACCTCTTTGGACCTTTTCACATCGTCAAGACGTTAAAATCCTGCAAGGACAAAGCAAAATTGGATTTGTAGCTCCGGTCCTTCACTGAGGGACAGGAGCGATTTTTCCCCTGGAGGCATTTCTGTGTTCATGAAAATCTTCAATTTATATTCAATGGAAAGATCTCGCCTTTCTCCATCACTTCTAATTCGTAATTCATCTTGACCCTGCAGGAATAGTAAAATATTTGAAAACGAGCTCCCGTCCTTCACTGAGGGACAGGAGCGATTTTGCTCCTACAGGCCAAAATAACATGATTTTACACATTTTAACACTTCACAAGGCGAAAACAAATCATTAGAGATGCCTAGGATCAAAAATCAAAAATGTCAAAATTTGGTCAAAAATATTCAATTGGACAAAAATTCACATTTCATCTTCAACACTTAGACAAATTTAAGCTCTGCATTCAAAATTCCAATTGAAAATAGACCATTCTGGCGAATTCATTTCATTCAAAATTTGCATTCTAGAAAAGGAAATTCAAAAAGCTCCCAAAACCGACTGGATTCAAATCAAAACCCTAAAAAGCAACGCGAAAACGAGCAAAAAACATGGGTCCCCATTTGCAATGGGGCGATGTGTGAAAACGTCACAACAATATGTAAAAAGTGTGTGCCCAGAAAAAGAGCTGCAGAACCAGTCAATGAAAGAGAAGAACAGGGGTTTTGTATAGCAGCAAAAGAACATTTTGTATAGCAGCAGAAGAACAGGGGAGTCATGATATTTGAATTTTTTTGAGTCTACAAAATGAGCAGACCTCAATAATATGAGGCATTTTGTAATCAGTTCTGTGATAGAATGAAAAGAATAGATTGTTGATTTAAAATCTGTTTTCTTTTATCTGCCCTATTTTTTTTTTGTTTTTTGTTTTTTGCTCCCCTGTTTCTTTCCAGCAGTGGTATCAGAGCTGAAGGTTAAAAGTTATTGGGTGAAGTGACTGAGAAAGTTTTTCAAAGAGATAGAAAAGTTTTTTCACAGTCTATAATGGCAGCTCCAAGCACAAGTTTGACAAATCCACAGATCCCACAGTTTAATGGGAAAAATTATGATTATTGGGCAATCACAATGAAGGCATTATTTTGTGCACAAGATTTATGGGAGTTTGTTGAAAATGGCTACCAAGAACCAGTAGATGCAACAACATATAATGCATTAACTCAAGCAAAGAAAGACTTATTGAAGGAAAATAAAAAGAAAGACTCAAAAGCCCTCTTCCTCATCTTTCAAGGAGTGAATGAAAGCATTTTTCTAAGGATTCAAGGAGCAACAAAGTCCAAGCAAGCATGGGACACTCTTCAAACAGCCTATCAAGGAATGGAAAAGGTAAAAATAGCTAAGTTGCAAATTTTAAGAAGGGATTTTGAGACCATCTACATGAAAGAATCAAATACAATAGAATCATTTTTCACTCAAATCATTGGATTGGTAAACCAAATCAGAACTCATGGTGAAAATCTTGAAGAAAGAAGAGTGGTTGAAAAGATTTTGAGAAGTTTGCCTACAAGATTTGAATCTATTGTGGTGGCCATAGAAGAGACAAAGAATCTCTCACAATTTTCAGTGGATGAGCTTCATGCTTCACTCATTTCTCATGAGCATAGACTAAGCAGGTCAACAAATTCAAATTTGGAGCATGCATTCAAGACACAAGTTTCAATCAGCCATGGTAGAGGCAGGGGAAGAACAAATTTCAGAGGTAGAGGAAGAAATTCGTATAGAAGTGGAAGAGGCAGCCCATCAAACTCAAGTGGAAGAGGTAGCAGCCCATCAAGCTCAAGTGGAAGAGGCAACTATCAAACATCAACTCAAAATCAACCCCAAAGCCAAAGGTATGACAAATCCTCAGTCCAATGTCATTATTGCAAGAAATTTGGGCATTACATAAATGAATGTAGAAAGAAGCAATATGATTCTAGACAACAAAGTGCAGAATTTACCAAGAAAAATCAAACTCAGGACAGCATGTTCATAGCTTGTAATGTTGCACAAGAAAGTGAGAAGATATATGGTTTTTAGACTCGGGTTGTAGCAATCATATGACTGGAAATTTGGAAATGTTTTCTAGTTTGGATGAGAGTGTAAAATCAGATGTAACATTGGGGAATGACAACAAAGTTTCAATTATGGGTAAGGGTAGTGTCAACATTCTAACCAAAATGGGGGAGAAAAAGTATATATCAGATGTCTATTTTGTTCCTGGACTGAAACATAACTTAATGAGTATAGGGCAGCTCATTCAAAAAGGGTATAGAGTCTATTTCAAGAACAAAGAATGCACAATTTTAGACAAATTTCCAAGCAATCAGCTCATAGTAAAAGTCCAAATGAAAAGCAATAGAATGTTTCCCATAAGGATAAAACCAAATTTGAAAGTAGAGTTTTCTCAAGAACATAACACAATGAATCCATGAGTGCATGAAAGAAAAGTTGCAGCAGTCCCCCAAGTAGTTTATCAAGCTGAAATTAAAGATGAAAATTGGTTATGGCACCTAAGATTTGGGCATCTAAACTTTGGAAACTTAAACTTATTGCATAAGAAGAAAATGGTGATGGGGTTGCCACTAATAGAAAAACCGGATAGAATATGTGAAGGATGTATTTTGGGTAAACAACATAGAGAATCATTTCCAACCGGAAAGTCAATTTGTGCAAACAAACCATTAGAGATTATTCATTCAGATTTGTGTGGACCAATGCAAACATCTTCCATTGGTGGGAGCTACTACTTCTTGACATTCATTGATGACTTCACAAGAAAAATTTGGGTCTACTTCTAAAACATAAGGATGAGGTGTTTCATTATTTCTGTCAATTCAAGGTTCTTGTTGAGAAACAAAGTGGGCACTACATCAAAGCATTGAGAACAGATAGAGGAGGTGAATCTATCTCAAATGACTTCATAAGATTTTGCAAAGACCATGGAATCCACAAACAATTTACTGCAAGGTATACCCCACAACAAAATGGTGTCACTGAAAGAAAAAATAGAACAATAATGGAAATGGCAAGAAGCATGTTGAAGGCAAAGCATTTGTCAAATGAGTATTGGGCTGAAGCAGTAGCATGTGCAACATATATAATTAATAGATCTCCTACTAAAAGTGTTATCAATATGATTCCGGAAGAAGCATAGAGTGGAAGAAAACATAATGTTTCTCATATGAGAGTATTTGGATGTGTGGCATACGCACATGTGCCAGATGAGTTGAGAAGAAAGTTGGACAACAAAGTAGAAAAATGTATATTTGTGGGATATAGTGATGAGTCAAAGGCATACAAGTTATACAATCCAATCAACAAAAAATTTATAATCAGTAGAGATGTGCAGTTCATAGAAGATGAAGCATGGGATGGAACTTTGGACAAAACAATCAATATTGCAGCCAACATACCACAAGAAGAAAATGAAGATTTTATATCAGCAAGTACTCCTTCAAATGCGACTCCTCCTATAGCTGTTCAAGGTCAACAAAGTGGACAAGAAATGACACCATCAAGTGTAAGGACAGCCCCACACACTCAAGCAAATACTCCATCAAATGTGCAAGTAACACCATCTTCAATTGGCAGTCTTGGTACTGGACCATCAAGCCCACATTCAACAAATGCAAGTGACATGTCCAATCCTACATTAGCAAGCTTGAGGAGACAAAAAATCAGAAGTTTAAGGGAGATTTATGAACAAAATGAAGGTGAAAATAATGCAGGTCAAACTTCTCTTTTTGCTTTATACTCACATGTAGATGATCCAATTCATTTTGAAGAAACTATTAAAGAAGAAAAATGGGCGCAAGCAATGGATGAAGAAATTGATGCAATTGAAAAGAATGAAACATGGGAGTTAGTTAGTCTTCCACAAGGAAAAGAGGTGATAGGAGTGAAGTGGGTTTACAAAACAAAATTGAATGCAAATGGAGATGTGCAAAAACACAACGCAAGGTTGGTGGCAAAAGGTTATTCACAACAACCTGGGGTAGACTACAATGAGACATTTGCACCGGTTGCTCGCTTAGACACCGTGAGAACAATACTAGCCATAGCAGCTCAAAACAAGTGGGCAATATATCAAATGGATGTGAAATCAACTTTATTAAATGGTATTTTAGAAGAATAACTCTATGTGGAGCAGCCACCCGGATATGAGATTTTGGGTCATGAAAACAAGGTTTACAAGCTCAAGAAGGCACTTTATGGACTCAAACAAGCTCCAAGAGCATGGTATAGCAGAATTGATAGTTATCTTTTACAAAATGGATTCAATAGGTGCAGCAGTGAGCCTACATTGTATACCAAGATGAATAAGCAAGGTGAGATCATAATTGTTTGTTTATATGTTGATGACTTGATATTCACTGGTGATCTTTCAATTGACATGTTCAAAGCAGCTATGAAGAAAGAATTTGAGATGACTGATTTGGGTTTAATGAGATATTTTCTTGGCATTAAAGTAAGTCAAAATGATAAAGGTATTTTCATTTCACAATCTAAGTATGCAAATGATATTTTGAAGAGGTTCAATATGATGAATTGCAAATCAACACCAACACCAATAGTGACAGGTTTAAAGTTGAGTAAAGATGACAAAGGAGCTAATGTAAATCCAACTTTGTATAAAAAACTTGTTGGTAGTCTCATGTATCTAACAACCACAAGGCCGGATATAATGTTTGGAGTTAGTCTCATTTCAAGGTTCATGGAGTCTCCAAAAGTTACACATTGGAATGCTAGAAAAAGAATTTTGAAATATGTTAGTGGAACAAAGAATTATGGAATATTTTACTCAAGGTCAAATGATTTCAAGCTGATAGGATACACGGATAGTGATTGTGTTGGTAGCATAGTTGATAGGAAGAGCACTTCTGGTTATGCTTTTCATTTTGGATCAGGCG
Source organism: Cryptomeria japonica (assembly GCF_030272615.1). Classification (NCBI taxonomy): domain Eukaryota; kingdom Viridiplantae; phylum Streptophyta; class Pinopsida; order Cupressales; family Cupressaceae; genus Cryptomeria; species Cryptomeria japonica. The sequence continues at coordinate 40,817 of NW_026729504.1, read as the reverse complement.
TAGTATCATGGGCTTCAAAGAAACAACCAATTGTAACTCTTTCATCAGCTGAAGCAGAGTATGTAGCAGCTACAGGGGCAGCGTGCCAAGCCGTTTGGATGAGAAGAATGTTGAAAGAATTGAGGTATGAACAAGAAAGTGCAGCAAAGATATATTGTGACAACAACTCAGCTATAGCATTGTCAAAAAATCCAATATTTCACAAAAGGAGCAAGCATATAGACACAAGGTATCACTTCATCAGGGAGCTGATCAACAATGGAGAAATAATTTTGGAACATTGTAAGTTAGAAGACCAACTTGCTGATATCTTCACCAAATCATTGGGAAAAGAAAGTTTTGTGCATCAACGAAACAACTTGGGTATTGTAGATGGCAGTTGTGATTAAGGAGGAGTGTTGGAGTTAATCACCAACTACCAAAACTAATGCTGCCGTATTTCCTTTCTTCCTCTTGTGGTATTTTGTCTTGTCATCTGTAGTCTTCTGATCAAACAAAGGACAAATGCTAGCTTGTTTTTGATGGCAAAATCTTCCTCTTAGATCTTTCCACGGTGATCTAGAAACTTCAATTTTAATATGTTTTTTTTGTTTATTGTGTGACATATGATTAGAAAGACAATATATGTAGTTTTGAAATATATATGTAAAAAGTGTGTGCCCAGAAAAAGAGCTGCAAAACCAGTAAATGAAAGAGAAGAACAGGGGTTTTGTATAGCAGCAAAAGAACATTTTGTATAGCAGCAGAAGATCAGGGGAGTCATGATATTTGAATTTTTCTGAGTCTACAAAATGAGCAGACCTCAATAATATGAGGCATTTTGTAATCAGTTCTGTGATAGAATGAAAAGAATGGATTGTTGATTTAAAATCTGTTTTCTTTTATCTACCCTGTTTTTTTTTTGTTCTGTTTTTTGCTCCCCTGTTTCTTTCCAGCATAATATAAGTTCTTTTTAAAATAATATATATGAAAAATATCAGCATACAATTACCATTTTATTGTTTAATGCTTATAGATGCAAACAAGAATACCACAAGAACCTTCACAATTTACAGTCCGCACAAAACTTCAATTATAAAATGTTCTTGATTGACAAAAATAATTGCATTTCTGATATGATAATATATTATTCAAATGTTTTATAAAACAAAAATCCTTTCACTTATGTTCCTGCAGTACCTTGCACCCAGAAGCAAACGGTATCCTTAAGTCAATATAATATTTGGCGCAGCAATCTATCCAAATATTGTAAATGCCTCTCCAATCAGCGAAAGGGAGGGTTTCCACCACATTGCTCACTCCTCTGCAAAGCCGGGTCTTCAAAACATGATCATCACTGATGTGGTTGAAATACAGATTTGGACAAAGCAATCGTGCCATTACTGGTAACCATATTGTAAGGAAACCAACACGAAGTTTTCGTTCAACAATTATCTTCCCGTTTGCCAGAGCGTCCAGACATCCCAGCAGAATTGGCAGCATGATTTTTCTGTACCTGCTTGCAGTATAATGCTTTTGCGGTTGCATTATTATGTGGGCAAGTTTCATTTCTTCACATAATATCTTCACTGCGCCTTCCATTGTCGTCCCGTCGCAGCGCTCAATTAGAGTAAAGGGCCACAGCAGGGCAAAATAAGAATGCTCCTCATCTGCCGGATTTGTTTCAGTATTTGATGTCACGGCAATTGCAATGTTAGCTTTAAATTCCTCTAAAATGATATGCCTGCACATTTCTGCGATGCCTGAAGATTCATCTTCTTGCAAATTTTCTAGTATAAATTTGCCCACCGCTTCTCGAATAATTGGTTGTTTATCGTCGGCACAGTCACAACTGGAAAGAAAATATAGCATTGCTTTGATATTCTCTCTGACAAATTCTAAATAGTTATTGTTCTGTTTATCCACTAACAATTCCGAAGCAACAGATAGAATTGCCAGGCATTCATCCACATTGGAAAAACGGAGAGAAGGCCAGCGCTCTGATAACAAAGCCTTAAAAAGTTCCGAAGTTTGAAGAGTTTGAGAATGAAGGCGAAGAGGATTTCCATCATACTCTTCTCTGTTTGGGCCAAATATTCGTAATCTTACATCAGCAGAGTTTGTGGCCCCAAATTGAGGCCGCAGGTCAATTTGCTCATTAGCTGTTGAATCCATGCCTGATTTGTTTTTTCTGCTTGGAATCACTGCAACAGCACAGCAATTAGACAATTCAGTGAATAGTTTCTTCTGATGGCCTTAACAATCCTGATGGAAGGTAATAAAAGATTGATGAAATATAATAAAAAATTGAAAGTGAATAAAATGAAAGATAATTGCAATACATAATACTTTCATCTAAAATCTTTTTTCTCTTTAGATTGAGTTCTTGATCTATAATTTGTTCATTAGATTTTGAGGCCATGTCTGATTGGATGTTTGTGTTTGGAATCACTGCAATAGCACAAACACCAATAGGGTTCATAAATAACTTCCTATTATGATTGAAGGGGAAGCAAACATGATAGGAAAGAAGATCTGAACATAAAGCAGAAGACCAATCCAATTTATCAAAGAGCCAATACCATTAGCTGGACAAAAATTGACAGTGCAAAAATAAATGAGATGAGGATTCCAAATGAGAATTGCATAACACATAAGAAAAAACAGTTGTTATATGAGCACATCTTTCCCATTTGTAAGATGGTTAACATGTAAAGCTTGTAATGGTAAATTACAATAAATATGCTGGTGAATAATTTCTTGGCATGGTCTTTTAGAAAAAATCAATATGAAAGAGAATAAAAGATTAAAGGTCAAAAAAGTGGAGAATAATTGCAATACACACAATACCTTCATCTAAAACCCTTTTTCTCCTTCCCATGTCTGATTGGATTTTTTTGTTTGGAATCGCTGAAACAACACAAGCAATATATATGATGGTGAATAATTTCTTTGTCATGGACTACACAGTAACATCTTTTCTTTACCACATTTCATAAAATTAGGATAAAATCAATAATAAAACATGATACCTTCACCTAAAATCTTTATTTCTCCGTAGATTGAACCCAACAAGATAATTGAAGATTGGATACAAATTTCTTCAGCATAAATCTATGGAAGAAGATTTAGATAGAAAATTGGACAGCATAATATTATAATAAAAGAAGATATGTAAATCAGGTATGAGGCCTCTGCTTTATAGAATTTTCAAGAGGCAAAATCAAGCGCTAGGCTACATTGATGATGTATGGTTAAGATTGAATGAAGATTATGGTTAAGATCAAAGTTGGAGTTATGAGACAAGTGTCACATGATGAATTTTTTTTAGGGTTAGGAGTTGCATTATGACAACATCCTTATGTGGATGGCTAGGATTAAGAGGTTTAGTTTGGAATGAATGGATTAGATGAAAAGTTTGTTTGACTTTGAGGAAGTGTCTAGATATAATGAATTTAGACATGGTTAGTAAAACATGTGAGAGGCACTTGTCACATGATGGCATTTATATATTATGATCCATGTGAATAAATTAAGGGCAATGATAAAAGATTTTAAAGCTGAATAGTAAAACTAATTAAACAAACTAACACTTGTACCTATACAAGGTTCAAAGATTAAGGTAAAAACTTAAATGCATTTTAACATTGTGTAACTTTTATTTAATAATTAAAATCTACTTATTTTTGACATATTGCATATTTGTAACTGGAAATACTATTGCATTCATTGAATTTCTAAAGAGTTATTAATAAATTATTTAACAATCAATTAGAAATGAATATAAACTATTTTCTCACAATTTTTTTTTGCCATATTTTAATCATTTTTTTAAGAAAGATTACCATGAAAAAAGCTTACATGGTTCATGTCAAATAAATTAACTTATGATACTAGATTGCATTCATTGAATTTATAATAAATTATTAACAACCAATTAAAAATGAATATAAACTGTCTCGTTTCATGTCAGCAGGGTTTAGTTTTTCACATAATATCCTCACTGCGGATTCCATGGTCAGCCTATCACATTGAACAATTACATTAAAGGGCCACAGCAGGGAAGGATTGTGTTAGCTTTGGGCACAGTAGGCTCGCACATATTTGCAATGCCTGAAGATGCATCTCCCTGCAAATTATATGCCTGCATATATCTGCAACGCCTGAAGATGCATCTCCCTGCACATTGTCTACGATAAATTGGCTCACTGCTTCTCGAATATTTGGTTGCTTCTCATCGACACAGTCTTCACTGGAAAGAAAAGAGATCATTTCTTTGACATTCTCTATGACAAAATGTAAAATGTCATTCTTCTATTTATTAAGCCTCGCATTCAAATCGGGCAATACTCTCAAATTTAGAGAGGACAATAGATCTCTCTAGGTTTGCTCGTTAGGTTTTTCGAATCCATACCTAATTAGATCTTTCTGTTTGGAATCGCTGCAATAGTACAAGCAATAATACAGTTGATAGATAACCTTGCCATCTGATAGATGGTTAGCTTTTAAAGCATAGAGGTGATAATTTTCTGTTATGGCCCAAATAATACAGTTGATAGATAACCTTGCCCCAAATAATACAGTTGATAGATAACCTTTCCAGCATGATGATGTTGGATAAGATTGAAGGTAAATAAAATGGAAGATAAATGTAATAGAGACCAATATCTTTATCTAATTTTTTTATTTGTGCTTAGATTGAGAGCTGAAATAAAGTGCACTCTGATTTTACTTGATTTGTTTCTTGAGGATATGATAATGGAAGATTAAATAGAAATTTCTTCTACATAAGATTATGGAAGAACATAACATTTATATAGAAAATTGGACAGCATAGATAATGATGAATGAAGATATGTAAATAATGTGAGAGACCTCTAATTTATAGAATTCAGAGGTAAAATCAAGGGATAGATTGATAATGGGTGGCTAAAATTAGAGTAAAGATTAGGGTTAAACTTAAAGTTGTGATCATGTGACAAGTGGATAGAATTTAGGGTTGGGAAGTTTGACTTTTGTGAAGTGTCTATATTATTTAAACATGTGAAAGGGACACTTGTCACTTGATAGAAATTTAATACTACAATCCATGTAAGCAACTTTAAAGTAGGATTGAATGGACAATAATAAAGCAATAAAATTAAATTGTAAAATTAATTAAATAAAAGAATATATATATATATATATATATATTTAATTAAAGTTTATGATAGAATGGGATATATGGTAAAATTATATAAATATATAATATCTATTTAATTAAGTAAAATTAAATGTAATTAGGTATGCACAAAACTTACAAAACTTAAAATTAAAAGTAAAATTTGGCTTGAAGGGGATTCTTTAAACATCATACAAGCCCTTAAAGGTACTAGCTCTGTTTCTTGGAATATTACCAATATAATTAAAAATGCTAAAGATATCCTAAATAACTATGTTAGCATTAGTATAACTCATACCTTTAGAGAGGGCAATAAGGTTGCGGATATCCTAGCCAATGAAGGGGTCAATTTGGAGAAGGATGTAAAATATATTGGAGAAACTCACATCAAACGAGAGATTAAAGAGCAATTATATACTTTGATCGCATCAATGGATCAAGTTAATCTCATGATTTATTTCTGGGGAACGAGTACCAATGACAGATTTTGGGGGTGGATTAACTGTCAGATGATGAGTGTTTCTCAGCATCATAACCAAGATCATATGTGTGCGAAAGATAATAGTAATAATAGCTGGGTTTGTGTGAACATGAGTAGCAACTTCAAAACTGCGAAAGATTCTTTACATAGGGAATCCAGAAATAACAAGTTTTCAGAGTTTTATCTACGGATTGAGAACTGCAGCAGAGAGTATCTTTACTTGGAAATCAGAATGGGTGGTAACCTAAACAGGAATGAGCCTCTAGGTTGTGAGAATTGGAAGAGCGAAAGAAAGGTTTGGAGAAGGCTCCACAGACACGACTTACTGATTATATGGAGAAGTTTCATGGTAGCAGAAACTCTGTGTCTTATGGTTTTGCTAAAAGCTGGAGCAACAACAGGGCTACCCTGTTTGGGGAGATTTGGCAAATCGATGAAAATTTGATTGCAGAGGTCACAGGACTCAAGATGGAGGGGACTAAATTCTATAGGGATCGGAAGTATGCTGCTGAGGCTTTCAAAAATTTCCCGAAGACGAAGGATGAGAAGGGCAACCTTGCGAAGAAGGACAACATATCCTACTACACCCCCCAACAGGTAAAGCCTTTTTGGCAAAAAGTTCTTAGGGCTTTAATGGAATATCTGACTGTGGATGGCAGATTTACAAAAATTTATAATTATCATTTCTCTATCTTGAACCATTTCCGCCATGGGGCTAAAATTTCCTTGCCCTTCTATTTAGCCTCCTCTCTAAACGAGAGCCTTGCCGACTATGCTAGAAAGCCCAGTTCCTATCCTTTAGCTCACCAGGGACTCATTCTGCTTATTTATGAACATATTAAGGATAAGGCTAGGGCAACCAAGGATCATCCTTTGATCATCAATGCTCATATATCTGAGAAATGCAAAGACTCTTATTCGAATGGGGATCAGCCCAACACCCCTACCCATAAAAAAAGGAAAGTTGAAACCGAGCATGAAGAAAAGGACGTGCATTGTGATGAAGAAGAGAGAAAGGATAAGGATACTGATACTGAAATGGAGCCAAACAAGGATGAGAACTATGGTGAAGGGGAGGAAGGGGGAAATTCTGAGAACCCTCACTCCAACCCTAAGGGTTTGGAAAGCGAGAATGAGGCTCTGAATCCTAAGGAGGGTGACAACCCTAACGCTGAGGAGACTGAACAAAGCAAGGACTCTACGGAAACCATCTTGGACATCGCCCGCAACTGCACCCTTGAATTCTTCAATTTCTAGAAGTGGGTTGTTGAAAACATCACCAGCATGCAGGGTAAGCAAAGGGAGCTGGAAGATAAGATCAACAAGTTGATTAAGATGTCTGACTCTGGGAAACAGAATGAGGATACGGAAAACAGTGAAGCGGAGGAGGAAATGGAGATGGAGGATTGGTTGGAGAAAGATCTGATAAAAGGCGACCTGAAACATTTGGAGGATGTTATTAAAACCATGAAAGAATAGGTGGAGGACAAAGACAACGTCAACACCCGGATGGCCCATAATAAGAAAGCATTGAAAAGCCTTATGAACCACAGCCTCTAGGTCCTTAAAGTTTCTTCCCAGAATATGAATGCGCTGGTGGATCATCTAGAAAAGAAAAACCAGGAGAAGAACCTGGTAATTATAGAAGATGCTCCAACTTCCAGCCTAACCCACCAGAACCCTAGGCGCAGAACTAGGTAGACTACTGCTGAGAAGGACATGAAAATGAAAGAGAATCAGATTGTGTAGAAAAACAATGACCTGAGGGAAGCAGCCAAGGCAATGATTCTCTTGGTGCAGAATGTTGAGGAATCTATGAAGAGTTTTTAATTTTCTTGTAATGCTAGGCTTGGGGTCAATTTCTTGCTGGCCTCTTGCTATCCTTGTCTCTGCTGCTGGTTTTTCTGTTGGTCTTTTGCAGCTGTCTTGTTTTGTTTCCTTCTTGAATATCTTTCGAATGTAATTGGGTTTCGGGTCCCTTAAAACCTGTTTTTACTTAATCAAAAACATTGGTAATGGCACAAGCAAATATTTAGAAGAAATTTGACTCATGGGAAACTTACTTAGACTATCTCATATTGGTTATAAGTGATGATTTTAAAAGAGTTAGCATACACAAAAGGGAAGGAAATCAAGAAAAATGGCATTCACCCTTTGATTCCCAAAAGGGTAGTAGAAACACCATTCTATAGCACATAACCCTTAAAATTTCATAGAAATAATTAACCAAGAATTTTTTTCATATAAAAATTATACTCATGTGATAATAAATGATCTTAAATATGAATTTATATCACTCTTGGCATTATATATTAAGAAAAAATGTTTTATCATTGTGTTAGCATTGCATGAAGATTGCATTGATGTCAATAGTAACCGGTAATGGAGTTGTATTACAACCGTTAGTGATGCAGTAATGCAACTGGTAGTAAAGCAGTGATGGAAACTGGTATTGGAATTTGAAGCAGAGTGATCAACCGGTAACCCTAACCACTTGATAAGAAGAATCCTAACCAATGGAGCTTGGTGAATTGCTTGTGATAATCTATGATCAAATGATGATCGGAGATGAAGATGCCACATATGCATGTTGCACGTGATTAGTTTCAAAGTGGTTTTGGTGCGTGAAGATAACCATTTATCTTGGGAATGATCAAATGCATAGCATGGAGTGGAAAACACGTGATGAGCTACAAGGTCCAATGTAAGGTGATCCAAGAGTGGTTGAAGTTGTCTTGAACAATGTGTAGTTGATTGCTATGTACTCCAACAGTTATGAATGATCTGATATGTTTGTAATCTCTATGAGATTTGTAGATTTTGTGATGTGTTATTGACATATTGTATTTCTATTTAAGGTCGATGAGTTGTTTGTAATTGTTTTGGCAATTTGGTTGAGTGTGGTAGTGTGATTGTTGTCAAATCAGAAGCAGTGTTTGTAGAATGTTGTGAAGGAAGATAGGAGCAAAAAAGGATTTGATTAAGAAAGACAGTGCTATTACCAGATCAACAAAGAACCTATTGTTCTCTAACCATTACAATAGTTAAATCCCTTAACTAGGTAAGCTTTAACAGGATTCGTGTTGTTTAAATCCTCTAACCAAGTGATCCATTAGCTTGGATTTGAAATCCTCTACCAAGGTTACTCCTAACAGGGTACTGCCTTTAACGGGGTATTGTAGTCAATCCCTTAATTGAGTGGTCCCTGACCGGATCTGTTCTTAACAGGACATTATTTTATAAGCTTCTAACAACACTTGGGTCCTAATAGGGTGAACTTTAGAAGAGTTCAAAATACTTGTGGGTATTCATCCCACTGTGGTTTTTCCCATTTCGGTTTCCACGTGAAAAATCATTGTGTCAAGTGGTGAATGATTTTGTGGATGTGTTTTGAAATGGTTGATATGATTAACTGGTAAATCTACCTAGATAATATGTTTAGATGACTGAAAGTGATCTAAAATGATCTATTATTGATGTTTGTAACTTGTGGTTTAATGTTTTGGTTAAATAGTATGTGAGTTTCAGATTTGTTACATTGTATCATTGATGTTTTGGTCAACCGGTAAAGTTTGACAATGCAGTTGTAGTTTTTGATATAGTGTCTAAACCAGTTCGTTTAGCAAATTGTTTCTGAGTTGGGATTAAGTTTGGTGAAAGTTAGTTTGTTTTCTATCTACTGATTCACCACCACCCATCTCAGTAGTTGACCGGATCCTTATTGTTTCATCATATTATCAATTGGTATTAGATCATTTTAGGTCCTCTTGTGTTTAAGCCTAATAGCTTGATGAAAATATCTAGGAGAACATGATGAAGAAAGAAGGTTTGAAGTTCAATAGGGAAAACTACAAAATCTAGAGTGATAGGATGAAGATCTATATCAAGAGCTTGGGAAGTCAATATTGGGAACATGTTGTTACTAAATATAGCTTGCCTAGTGGGATCTTGTCAGATGATCAAAAGAAGGAGAAACATGAGAATAATCAAGCATTGGAGGCCATTATCAGCTCCTTGTTCGATTTAGAGTATGTTGATGTCCATGAATTGGAGACTGCCTATGAAGTATGGAAGAAACTGGAAGATATCTATAGCAGTGAGGAGCATGTTAAGATTGTCAAAGAAGAGAGTCTGAGAGGTAAATTTGATGATATGTGGATGGCTGAAGGTGAAAACATTCAACAATATGGTTAGAGGATCAAGGAGATGGAGCAAACAAAAGTGTTGGAGATACAGTGGATGATACCACAGTGGTTAGCAAGGTGTTGAGAACCCTTCTAACAGTCTATGCTATCAGAGTTGCAGCCATTTAGGAACTCAAGTCTATTGAGAAAACAAAGGTAACTCTTGACTCCATCATTGGTAAATTAACTACATTTGAATTAAAAGCTTTTGATGGAAATGTTCAGAGATCAAAATCTGCATTTAGAGCCCCAGTTTCAACCTCACTGGTAAGGAAAATCAGAGAAGTGAGTTACAACCATGAGTCTAGATCCAGTAGAGAGGTAGATGATGAAGACAGTTTGATTGATCTTGAAGCATTGTTGGCCAAGTGGTTACCCAGAGGTACTGGTAAGAATAGAGGTAAATTGCCTTTGAAGTGTTTTGCATGTAACCGGATTGGGCATATTGCTGCTAACTTTTCTAATGGAGATAATGAGCGAAAACGTGAGAAGTATAAGAAGTATAAAGGCAAAGGTAAAAGATATTGTCTCATTGCAATTAATGGAGGAATTACAGATGAGAAATCTAAGGAAGATGCAAATGAGGACATTGTCTTTGTTTCTATTAAAGACTACACATTAGACCAGAAGGAATTAGTTTCTCGCATGGATAGTTCTAATGATTGAATTATAGATAGTGGTTGTTCACACCACATGACCAGTGACCGGAGTAAGTTTCTTACTTTGAGAGAGTTTATTGGAGGTGTTGTGAGATTTGGGAATGATTCACCGTGCAAGCTAAAAGGGAAAGGATCCATCTCTTTGAATGGTAAAAGCAATGCAGATGACGTCTACTAGGTTGAAGGACTGAAACACAATCTTTTGACTGTTGATCAACTCAATGACAAAGGTTACCCACTAGAATTCAAGAATGGAGTCTGGAAGATTTATGGAAGCAAAGGTGAACTAATTGCAACTAGCAAATAGACTAGAGGCAACTTGTTTCATTTAAGTTCTAAAGTCAACAATTTTTTAATTACAAAAGTAGAAGATAGTTGGTTTTGTCATCGAAGATTCTGTCATGTAAATTTTGATAACATTGTAAAACTCACTAAGTCCAAATCAGTAAGAGGTTTTCCACGGTTGGACAAACCGGTGAATGCTTTCTGCAAGGAATGTTAGTTATGGAATATGACATCCTCTGCCTACAAGAGGAAATCTTTCTTAGTAGAACATTTGCTAGATTTGGTTCATACCGACCTTTGTGGACTAATGAGGACTAGGAGTATTCAAGGTGATTGGTATTTCATGATTTTTAGTGATGATTGCTCAAGGATGATGTGGGTCACATTCTTGAAAGACAAGACAGAAGCATTTAGCAAGTTTAAGGCATTCAGAGCCTTAGTTGAAAATGAAAGTGGAAAGAAGATAAAGTTCTTAAGAACTGATCAAGGTGGTGAATTTACTTCAGAGGAATTCGCTAGATACTATGAATACAATGGAATTAAGAGGTAGCTTTTTGCACCTAGAATACCATAGTAGTATGGTATTGCAGAAAGGAACAACTGGTCAGTTGTTGAAGCTGCTAGGACTATGCTAATTCAAGGAGATGTAGCTAAGAAATTTTGGAGAGAAGCTATCAGCATAGTTGTTTACACAATGAACCGGATACTGGTTAAAAGAGGTAAGGATAAAACTCCCTATGAGTACTGGTATGGTAGATCACCTAATGTCAGTTACTTTAAGATTTTTGGTAGCAGATGTTTTATCAAAAGAGGTGATTATGTTGGTAAGTTTGATGCCAAGAGTGATGAAGGCATATTTCTTGGTTACTCCACCAAGAGGAAAGTTTACAAGTGTTACAACAACCAGACCAAGAACATCATTGAAAGTGTTAATGTCTAAGTTGATTAGTTTCTTGAGAAATCGGGAGAAACCAGTGAGGATAAGGAGGAAAAAGAACCTTACACAATTTTTTTGGAACTGGAACCGATGAAGCCAGAAGTTGGTGAACATATCAAAGAAGCCCCAGTTCAACCAAAATGGGAAGGTCCAATAGAAGAAGAAGAAGAAGAAGAAGAAGAAGAAGAAGAAGAAGAAGAAGAAGAACCTGGGAATCAAGATCATATTATTCCAAGGTATGTTAGACTCAATCATAGCCCCAATTAGATTATTGGAGACATGAATGTAGGTGTGCTAACTAGAACAAGGCTTAGAGAGAACTCCTGTATGATTTCCACCATTGAGCCTAGAACTACAGAAGAAGCATTTGTAGATGAAGTCTGGATCAACGCAATGGAAGAAGAACTTGACCAGATCGAGAAGAACAATACTTGGTCATTGGTACTCAGACCAGAGAATAAGAATGTAATAGGTATAAAATGGGTATTAAGGAATAAATTGAATGAAGATGGAGTAGTGATCAGAAATAAAGCCAAACTGGTATGCAAAGGATATGCACAAGAAGAAGGTGAAGACTATGGTGAGATATTTGCATCAGTTGGAAGATTGGAAGGAGTAAGGACTCTACTTGCATTTGCACCATACAAAGGATTCAAAGTATATCAGATGAATGTTAGGTTAGCATTTCTAAATGGAATATTGGAAGAGGAAGTCTACATTGAACAACTAGATGATTATGCTTTAACTGTAGAAAAGGACATGGTGTGCAAATTACATAAGGTATTATATTGACTAAAGCAAGCACCTAGAGCATGGTATGAAAGATTGCAATCTCACTTGGTGAAGATAGGATTTCAGAGAACCAGTGAAGATAGTAACATATATCTCAAGTCAGAAGGAGATAAGATACTGGTAAGTGAGGTATTTGTTGATGATATCATTTTTGGAGGAAATGATAATATGTGTCATGACTTTGCTAATGAGATAAAGAATGAGTTTGAGATGTCACTAGTAGGTGAGATAAAAATTGTCATAGGTATGCAAATCCAATAGATGAAGGAAGGTATTTTCATCACACAGTCCAAATATGTGAAAGAAGTATTGAAGACTTTTGGAATGGGAGACTGTAGACCAGTTGGAACACCAATGGTTACAGGTTGTAAACTGTCTAAGGAGGATGATTCTGCATGAGTGGATGAAAAGGAGTATAGGTCAATGATAGGTAAACTACATTATGCTATCCACAACAAACCAGACATTGCTCATGCAGTAGGATTGGTTGCCATATTTGAGAAAAGCCCGAGGGAGACACGCATGGTTGTAGCCAAAAGAATTTTTAGATATCTGAAAGGCACAATTGATTATGAATTATGGTATCCATATGCAGGAGACTTTGATTTAAAATTCTATGCAGATGTAGACTGGGTAGGCAATGTTGATGATAGGAAGAGTACAACTAGAGGAGCATTCTTTCTTGGAGGAAGACTAGTGTCCTGGAGCAGCAAGAAACAAAGTTATATCTCTCAATCAACTGTAGAAGCTGAATATGTTGCAGCATATATGAATTGTACCCAAGCAATCTGGATGAAATACATCTTGGAAGGTTTCAAGTTGAAGCTATCAGAACTAGTAAGTATTTTCTGTGATAACACCAGTGTGATAAACATTTCTAAGAACTCAGTGTTGCATGCTAGGACAAAGCATATTGAGCTGAAGTATCATTTCTTGAGAGAGAAAGTGCAAAGTAAAGATGTGTCACTAGAGCATGTATCTAATAAAGAACAACTAGCCAATATCTTTACTAAACCTCTTCCTACTAGCTACGTTTGAGTATCTTAGAGGTAAGCTAGGGGTTGTACCCCTACATGAAGTCAATTAAGCAAATGTGGAAGACATCAATCCCTGAGCTTATTGAAAATATTGAAGATGGATTGGTGTAGAGTGGAGCTACTCCATAGCGGGAGCAACTTGTTGTAGATCGGTGAAGCATGGAATGGTTACCCTTCACTTTGGCATTGTTGTTAAAGTGGGAGAAGAACTGTATATGATTGAATAGCTAATTATCAGCTGAAGACATGAAGATACAGTTGAAGGAGAGTATATGAAAAAATGTAAACTAGGATTCCTATGACTGTGTATGTGTTTACTCCCAATCATCACAATCAAAGGGTTGATATTTGTATTGTCATCAATGCCAAAGGGGCAGATTGTTGGCATTAAGTGAATATTGCATTGATGAAGTATAGTGTTGTCATTTATGTCAATAGTAATAGGTAATGGAGTTGTATTGCAGCCGGTACTGATGCAGTAATGCAACTGGTAGTAAATAAGTGATGGAAACTAGTATTGGCATTTGAAGCAGAGTGGTCAACCAATAACCCTAACCAGTTGAGAAGCAGAACCCCAACCGATGGAGCTTGGTGAATCGGTTGTGATGATCAGAGATGAAGATGCCATGTATGATGTTCTACGTGATGAGTTTCAAAGTGGTTTTGGTGCGTGAAGATAACCATTTATCTTGGGAATGATCAAATGTGTTGGGAAAAATGGTGTCTCAACCTTGCATTTATGTTAGGTTACTATTTATAGTAAGTTTTCATTTGAGCACGAAATGGTGCAAAATTATCCCTGAAGCTTCTTGTTGGTTAGATAAGCATTCCGGTAAAGTTTCATCGCAAGATCACAACCGGTTTTGAAGATATTAAAATTTCCATTTTGGAGGGGTGCGATAAAGTGTTTAAACTTAATTTTGAGGGATTTAGAGGCTTCAAAATGTCCTAAAAAGTGGTCGTAACCAGCATAATCGAGGACATGACCCATGTTCTTGATTGGAACACATTGCATATCGAGGATGTGCAACTTTCCATGGAGCCCATGCACATTCCAGAGTGTTGGGGTTTGACTCTCAAGGGTCATACCATTGACTAGGTAAGGGTCCTATGGGACCCAAATGATGAGACCTCGACTACATGGGAGGATACGATGAAGATGAGAGAGCTTTACCCTTATCTATTTTAGGCTTCCAGTAGTGAGCCTAGTTTTGCGGGGGAGGATGTAGTACCCCTTCCTCGATCAGACTTTTTAGATACTTATTTTGACTATGGTTGAATTTTTCAATGGATATTAGTGGATAAATTATATGGCGGTGTTTTATACAAATATTATGCTATGTTGTGTTGTAATTTGATTTGAGTTTCACTGTATGTTGTTTACGCATTATTTTCTTATTGATTGTTAGATGTTAATTTTATTAGATTACTTACCATGGACTAACACATTTACTTAATGTGTGAGATGTGTTATGAGTATGTTATCATGTGTGTGTGAGTGTATGGGGTGCAAGGAGATGATTTTCCTTCACTCACTTTGGTGACATAGGGAACATCACGATTCTCCTTCACCGGCGTGTCTACCGTGTTTGAATATATATGTGTATGTGTGGTTTGGTGATGCAATAATTACAGGTACAAGGTATTGAATTCACCTGGTTCTACAGGGCTGAGCGTACCTAAATAATATAATGGAAGTGGAGGAGAGCCTTAAGACCCTAAGTTTCACCCTTAGCCTTTCTTGTCACTGAGCATTGTCAGTCATCGCTCAACCTTCCTTTTGTTGGTATACGGGTTGTGGTTTTGTTTTGCTATGTTGTTTGCATGTTATGCCTTTTTTAAAATTTATTTAGAAATAAATGGTTAAGTGAATTTTAATGTTTTAATTGATTATGTTTTAATTGATTAGTTAAACTTGAATTGTTGGATTACTTAGGAAATTTTATATTATGTGTTTTCAATTCTTTTAAAAAAAATAAAGATATTTTACCTTTATATTGATTTTCATTTTTGAAAAAAAAGGATGAATTCTTTTCAAATTTGAAAATTTAAATTAGAAGTCATTGTTTTGGAAAAATAAATGATATATATAATGTGAAATATTTGTGAAAAGGAAAATTTAATATATAATGTGAAATATTTTTCCAAAAGGGATTCATTCTGTATTTGGGGAAAAATATTTCAGGAAATTTTCTATGTCTGTACTTTTAGGTTGGAGAAGTTTGTGGTTGAAGATTTTGGTTTAAAGTTGGAGGTTTGCTCTTCTTCAACTTTATCTTCCTAGAAAGCTCACTAGGTTGGTATTTTAGATCTTTCGTTTTTGCAAAACCTTGGTTTGAATCAATTCTTTGTTAAGTTTAGAGGTTGAGTATGCAAAGTAATTTGATTTGGTGTATTTTTAAATTCCTTGTTGGTTGTCAAATTTTTTAATTCCTCCATTGTTCATTAAATAGGGAGTTATGCTACCAAAATTTCCTTGATTTTGGGCAAACTGGGAATTAGGTGTGTTTTGAAATTTCTGGGTGTTGAAAGGAAAATATTGTGAGAAGAATTTATGAGAAACAAATTTATTTTTTTTAAAAATCATATACCCTGGATTTGTCTTCTTAACCCTGTTAAAAATGTGTTGTCAAAAAAAAAATAAAAGGAATTGGTTGTTTATTAAATATTTTTGGGTTTTCAATTTTAATTATTTGGTAAAACATTACATATTCTAGGTTTTTGTTTGATCCTAAAATTGGGGGTTAAAAAAACATTATTCAAAAAAAGAGGAAAAAAATATATAATTTTTTTTTTTTAATGTTTTGCGAGGGGGGAGGGGGGCATGGGCCACGGACCCCATGGCTTGTGGATGTGTGATTTCCCCACAACCATGGGGGGGCCACAGTGGGTGTGGACCACATCGTGGTCCACTCATAGCCATAGGCTATGGGGAGGTCCACATCATATCCCACACATCCACGACCGCTCCTCTTTATGGGGTTGTGTGGTAGTGTAGTGACATTTATTTTTTTAAACTTTAATTTTTTTATATTATTTAATAATTTTTTTAAAGATAAATATAAATATAAACAGTTTTTTTTTTTTTTTGAAGAGAGCACTTTGCAACTAGGGCACGAAAACTAGGAATGCCGCTGGTTGCAGTACGCTAGCATGTGCGGGGGTTCCCTGGCCTTGCTGGGAAGCCCTCAATTCATTTATTGTTTCTCCTGCATTAAATGGAGCTGAATAAAGATGGTTTCACCAACCCTAAACAGCCCATTCATCCTACTGCGAACGCTCGGGAGCCAAAGAAGACCTTCAACCAAGTGGTGGAGGGCAAGAGGGTTTCATTTCCAAAAGATGCAAGGTTCGAAGCTGCTCTCCACCATGAAGATGAGGCCAATTTTGCGCCAACACAAGGTGACATCCACTCCTCCAAACGCATCACCATTAAACCTAATGACTCCATGCTTTCTGCCATTTCTTCGAAGATATCTAGACTTAGGGATTCAACAATTTTTTTCGCTGCCTTTGATGTAAATAACTTACCATCTCATCAATATATGAACAAATGGCTACAAGATGTGTGGATCAATAAGTTAGGGTTTCATTTTTTCTTTTGTAGAATGATTCAGAAGGGCTTGTTTTTAATCTTCTTTGACAATAAAGAAAGCCAAAGAAAAATTGTAAATAAACAGTTTTGGTCAGTAGGAAATTCATCTTTTAGGACAGTTTTCTAGGACCCCAAAGCTTGTAATGATGAGATTCTTGCCCTTTCCTGCCTGAAATGGGTAACTATTAAGAATATCCCTCCTTTCCTGTGGTCCTGTGTGGATAAAATTGTGGAACCCCTAGGGAAAATTGTTAAAATCGATTCCTCTCCCTCGGTCCTCCCCCATCTCGATGCTAGAATTCTCATTGCATTAAAACCAGGTTTGAGTTACCCTGCAACAATTGTTATTCGGCTGAACAATAAAACCTACTACTATCCAATTGAATATATGGGTCGAATAGATTCCTGTCACTATTGTAAAGTTAGTGGACATTTTAGGAATAAATGTCCCTTATTATCAGGCAATGCTTCAAGATCTAAAACTAGGGCATCCGTTCCCCCCAGTTAATGAAGTCGTGCCCTCCGAACCTGGCCCCTCGCCTTCCCCTTCCACCTCTATCTCGTCCCCCCCTCCTCCTCCTACCTCTCCTCCCTCCCCCTTGCCTCTTCCCAACACCCCTCACCCTGCCTCTTCTTCCCCCTCGATGACAAACTCCATCTTAGAATACAACAATGCCATTAAAGAAGCCCTAGCCACTGCTCAGCCTCCAACCTTCACCCCCCCGGATTCACTTGATTCTCCTACACATCCCTCAAATCCGAGGACTCTTAATGCACAACAACTAGTGTTGGAAAAATTGAAAAAAGTAGTGGAAGCAAGGAAAGTACTTGAACTAAATCTCCTCAAGTAGAAATTGGAAATTGAAGCCTCCTGGTGTCATCTACCTGACCTTGAGGACATTGTTAGGGGTACTCTAGATATGGCAGACACTAGTAGTAGGGTCTTGACCCTAGGTCCTGAGCAACCCACTTGCAAAGAACCTAATGGTTTCAATACTAAGGAATGCCATACCCCGAAAGGGGATAGGGAAGGACCTTCTCTAGAGAAGGTACCATCAACCCCTCTAGAAGAATTTGGTAATTCAGAGGACTCTAGGGGAGACCCTGCTAGTGGTTTCCCCCTCACTG
Source organism: Cryptomeria japonica (assembly GCF_030272615.1). NCBI lineage: Eukaryota > Viridiplantae > Streptophyta > Pinopsida > Cupressales > Cupressaceae > Cryptomeria > Cryptomeria japonica. The sequence goes on along the minus strand of NW_026729504.1, from coordinate 22,579 downwards.
TTAGTACCCCTATCAATGCCCAGAAGGTAGAATTTGATACCCCTCAGGTAATGCATCCCAGTGTAGAGCCCTTCACTCTAGTGGAAACCAATTTTGAACAAGGACTGAAAGTTCCCCAAGATGGATTTATCATGGTGAAACATAGGAAAGTGAGAAGAAAGAGGTCTCCTAAGAACAAGAAAGATATTGCTAATAGGAAGGAATCTCTAGGTCCTGAACAAATTTCCAAAGCAAGGAAAAAGAGAGGTAGATCTTCCTCTTCTATTGCATTTGATGCTAGCAATATAGCAAACAAAGAGGACTGGCCCAAGTGTTTTGAGGGTTTCAAAGCCCAAACTGACCCCCCCCCAACTAGGTGACTCATGTTAAAAACCATTTCTTGGAATATCAGAGGCCTGGAGGCCCCTGACCGAAAATACATCATAAAGAGATTTCTCAGTGCTCATAAGAACATGGATTGCTTCCTTCTGCAGGAACTAAAAGCAGTGGGTTTCACACTACAAATTGGGCTCAAATGTATTTGGAAGGAGGCCACTCCCTTCTACACTAACCATACTAAAGGAAAAGGTGGCTCAGCCATACTCTTTAGCCCTAAATGGGTCAATAAAGTAGTTAACTGGGGTCAATCCCCCTGTGCCAGAGCTATTTGGGTCTCAATTCAAATGGAGAACCAGAAGATTGGAATCTACTCTATTTATGCCCCGAATGACTATAGAGAAAGAGGTGAATTATGGAACTGGCTAACAATGCTAGAGGATATCCCCTGGATTATTGGGGGAGACTTCAATATGGTTGAATCTCCCAGTGATAAAAGGGGGGACAATAAATTTGAATGGAAGGGAATGGAAAGGCTACAATGGGATAAAATTATCAATAAGCTACACCTCTTTGACCCTATTGCTGGGAGGAACGACAATTTGAACACTATTTCGCACACCTGGTGCAATTATCAATAGTTGAATAAATACTGCAGACTAGATAGGCTATACTTCAATAAATCCCACTTTATGATACACAAGGATCCTAATGGTGACTACTATTATGTATCCCCATATACCCTCTCAGGTCATCACCCGATAATAATGGGAATAGACCTCTCCCCAGGGGCCCCTCCCCCCTCCTCAAGAGCCTCTTCTTTCATCCTAAACACTAGACTCCTAGATGATGAGGACCTTTGCTCCGCCCTGGCCTTCATCAGACTATTTAACAAGAGGGATTGGAGCTAGCACTCTAACATAGATGCTTGGAATGCAAACATCAAAACTTGGACCACCCTTTGTCAAACAGTGGGTAAAAAAATAACCAAGGATGCCAGGAGGGTTGAAAGTCTACTACAGGAGGAATTATGTGACACAGAAATGAAGCTTCTGAATTCCCTGAACGATGAAAATATCACTTGCTCTCTGATGAAAATAAAAGACCACCTCAGGGCTATTCAAAACTAGAAAACTAAAGGCCTTCAAACCAGATCCAAGCTTAACTAGCTAGACTCGGGGGACAAGGTCTCCAAATTCTTTTTCCACATGCTCCAAGTTAAGGAAGCTAAGGAGAGTATCACTACCATATGGGACAACAACACTCACATTACAGACTCCCAGGGGATTCTACAATGCTTCTCCCTCTTTTATCAGAATCTTTTTTCCTCAGAAGAGGTAAATGGCGAGCACAGACATGCTAGAGAGCTGGTATATCAATTAACTCCTCCCAAGCTTGATGAGAAGGACTATAAGGTGCTAGAATGTCTCATCTCAAGGGAGGAAATAGCTATGGCCATCTCCTCTATGGGTAATGACAGATCCCCTAGACCTGATGGATTCCCAGTGGAATTCTATAAGAAAAACTCTAAGTGGATTGTTGACGACCTCCATGCCCTATATCTAGAGGCCATTTCCAAAGGAACCCTTGGAAAAGAGATCAACCAAGGGCTTATCAAACTCATCCCCAAGGAAGGAGATAAGACCTTGGTCAAGAACTAGAGGCCCATCACACTACTAAATGTATCTTATCAAATCTTAGCTAAAGTAGTAGCAAACAGGTTAATCAGTATATTGCGAAAGATTATCAGTCCTACTCAAACAGGATTTGTTAAAGGTAGGTTCATTCTAGAGAATCTGGTGACCTGCTGGGAGTCTCTAGAATGGGCCAAGCTCTTAGGGAAGAATGAAGGTTATGTTATTAATAGATTTTGAGAAGGCATATGATAGGATAGAATGGGGATTCATTTTACAGATGCTACATAGTTTGGGCTTCCCAAATTCCTTCTACAGGATTGTCCAAACCCTATTCAATGATGCTAGTGCAGTAGTGGAAGTGAACGGACTAAAATATGACAACATCTCGCTTTCCAGATCAATTAGACAGGGGTGTCCTCTTGCCCCGACCCTGTTTGTCCTGGCAGCGGATGCTATGCACTACATATTAAAGGACTGTAGCTTATCCCCTAAGGTAAAAGGAATTGCACTCCCTAATAAAGATGAAATCAAGAATATACAGTTTGCAGATGATATAGCTATTCTATTCTCCCTAGATGAGGAGAACTTAACACATCTTCTTCACAATATTGAGATTTTTTGCAAAGCATCAGGTAGTAGAATTGCCCTCCACAAATATACCCTGCTAGGTTGGACCGATGACCCTCCTAACTAGTTATCTAAGTTTGACCTAAGGTGGGGAGGCCCAAATACCATCATTAGATATCTGGGAATCCCCTTCTCTGTCTATTTGAATTTAAAAGAAATGTGGGAATGGTTCAGAAACAAGGTAGACAAGAAACTCTCTAAATAGAACTGGAACTTCCTATCCTTAGTAGGTAGGTTCAAAGTTTGCTAGAAGCTTCTCTCTTCATATAACATATACTGCTCCTTAGCCTGGTTATTCACCAACTATTAGTTCAATTACATTCAAAAGCAAATCAGGAATTTCCTCTAGTCAGATGGAAAAGGAAGAAAAAGCAACATGTTGTTAAATGGGACTGGTGTACTAGATCTAAGTTTCAGGGAGGCATGGGCCTCAAGGACCTTAAACTTCAAGGAATTGCTCTGGCTGCCAAATGGATTTGTAAATCCATTGAAGGAAATGAACCCTGGAAAGTCCTTGTTAGGAACAATATATAATGCTCAACTCCAAAAACAATAAAAAAATGGAAGAACCTACCCATGTGTGATCTGATCGCGGGGAATTTTGAGGTCTCCCCTTCGGGATCAGAAGTCTTCAAGTCTATATGGAAAGCCTGGAACCATGTTAGACAATACATCAACAACAATGACATAATTGATAAAAATGGTTCTCTCAATCTGAAAAGGTCTATATGGTGGAATACTTTGCACAATGGGAAACAGTTAGCATATCTTCAAGGATGCTCTACCCTGAAATGGCACAACCAAGGACTGGTCACATTTGAACACATTCTGGAAAATGGCACTCTGTCCTCCTAGGAAGCGCTCAGCTCTAAATTCAACCTCCCCCTCTCCTAGACCAGAACCTATTCCATCCTTAACTCTTCACTCGCTCCCATCCTTCCTACTCCCCGCCTCCTCCCCACCTCCCTTAGCCTCCCTCTACTAGATAGATGGATCCCCCCATTTTGCTAACCAAAGCCAAAATGATATACTCTGCCCTTACTAATTCTCAAGACATCCTTGATCATCTTAACTGCACTTGGAACCTGTCATGGGACTCTAAATGATGGCATTTTAATCTATCAATATTTTGGTCCTTCTCGACTGAACCTAAAAAGAAATTCTTTGCCTGGAGACTCATTCTTCATAAACTACCACTTAAAGACAACAATAGAGCCCCCCTTCTGTGTAAACTTTGTCGTATCCCTTAATCTATTTATCACATTTTTTTTTATTGTCACTTTTCTAGAGAAGCGTGGAATTTGTTTGGTATCTCACTTAATAGCAATTGTTTTACTGTTGATGAGATGGTATTTGGTTATATTAGAGGTGGCAAAAAACATGCTAATCTATTCTGGTCTGCTCTCTCTTTGGAAATTTTGTGGATCATCTGGAAATTAAGGAATGATGATGTGTTTAATGGTAAGAGTAGGAACCTCACTGAGTCTCTTAGGAGACTCATCTGATATCTTGTTGCTATGCAGGTTGATAGGCCAACATTGGGGAAAATAATTAAGAAATAATTAACAATGTATGATGAAATTCAGCTTGGTCTAATCGTGTCAATCCGAGAATGTAAGCTTGTGAAAGGTGTCCGAGCGATATGCCATCAAGGGGTGATAGTTGTGAGATGAGGGATTATGAATGCAACTACAACACATGAAAGAAAATCTATGAAAAACCAAATAAATCTCAGCGACAGGAACTGTCACTTCCTGGGGACAGGAACATCAAAAATAGAGACAACTCAGCAAAAATAATCTGCAATGAAAATAGCTGCAACTCACAAAGAATCCTTAATTAATTCATAATTGAATTCAAATGAAATAGAAATTATTACACAATCAAGCACAGATATTGAATATATAAACTAATATATTATGATTAAATACATACCATACAATGCTAAACTGATCAAAATACAAATAAAAACAAACTCAAATGCACTTTATACATAAATGAAAAGAATCATCGGGTAACTTCAGAGTGGGCCTACCTCCTCAGTTGCCTGGTGATGAAGAAAAGATTTAGTTTTACAGCTTTGTAATCATGCACACAAATATATAATTTATATTTTAAAATGATAATAATCTCTACACACTATTGTGCATTCTGTAGAACTGTACATATATATCCCCCACTACTTATGTCTCCTGCTGCTTATATAGATGCAGCTTTACAACACATATAGACCAAAAATAGAGATAACTTATGATAAGAAAACAATAGCTAACATACAACCTTATTTACAGGCTGTAAGTAGTTACAAATAAAATAAAGGGAATGGTGGTTATTCATACCAAACAAATTTGTTATAACAATGAGCAGGAATAGCTATGAGGAGATCCATGGTTCTGCCAAACATATCTGTTCACCCAAAACGATTATTTACAGTTTCCTTGAGAGAGAGCGTTGCCCACACATTATTATTTTATGTGGATGCAGTAGTTACTGTAGAAAATCATGGGATATCAGTTGGTTACAAAAATGATATATTCTCTTAACAGCAAATGAAAACTGAAGGTCTCTATGCAGTTGGAAAATACATCTGGCACAAGTTTGCATTGTCCATAATAAGATATGATGAAGAGAAACCAACGTGGGTGTAGAATGTTTGCAAAAAGAACCAAGGGAGGGTAACCAATAGTGTACAGTCAGCAACTATGCCATCTTGGAAGCAATTATGCATGTCCCCAATTAATACACATCATTTCCTGATTAGAAAATGACAGGAGGACCTACACCCTTAAACTTTCATCTTGTAAAATATATCTTCCAAGGAAGAGGATAATAATGCCTATTAATAATAACAATCAATAATTAATTTTCATAATTCCATCTCAAAAGTATATAAATACTACTTACTTATAAATACTACTTACTAGTATTTAATCATATGCAACCTAAAATAGTGAAATTGAATAGAAATAGAATGTGGAAATGAGGGTAAAGGTGTATGAAATTATCTAAAGTATGGTATAAAATGGGCTATAATTGACTCTCATCATTCCCCCCAACTTAGCATATTGCACGTCCTCGTGCAATCATTATGATCAAGAGGTTTTAGTTTGAACTAGAGGCACTTGGACTTGTGGCTTTAGACTTTTTTGAACCCTTTATTTTCATCATATGAAAAGCTTTCCCATTTTCTCTTTTGTTCAATTTTCTATTTCCAATATTGATACATCCTTCAATTTTTATTTTTTTTTGTGTTTTCTCTCTTCTTCTTCATTTTTCATCGATAACATCATGGTTCAAATGATTACATATAGGAGGGTTCATGAAAATTGTATCTCATGATGTACAAGATGATTTGAAATGGGTGAAATAGGAGAGATGAGAGACAAAACAAAGGCTATTGTATGATGGATATAATGGATAGCATGATGGAATTATTAAGGGCGATGGATGGAAGATAATAGGATGACATTCCTCCCCCCAACTTAAAGGTTGACCGTCCGCAGGAAACAAGGAGAGGATAGGTAGGGGTGTTGCATAATGATCAACATAATAAGCAATATAAATAAAGTTAAGAGATAAAATAATGAAGAAAACAAAATTGATTGTTTTACCAATAGGCATGTGCAGAGAGACCAAGGCTAGAACACAAAGAAACTCAGCAACTGGTGCCTCTAAAATGGATGAAGCAACAACAAGGAATGAAGAGAGGCATCAAGAATTGCAACACCACCAAAGAGCTCCATCGAACTGAAATCACTAGAGAGTATACCACTGGAAGGAACCAAAAATTGTAATAGAGATGGCAACTTGAGGAGCTAACACCAATTATTGCATTTGCTTTTGTCATTTTTTTTTTCAATATGTTTTTCATTTTTTCTTTTTTAATTTTTTTCTCTTTTTTTTTTTCAAATTTTGATAACGACAAGAGATCGCTGGCAAGCCAGTTTTCAATCACTCATTGCTTAATGGTGCTGTAAAAACAGTTTTCACCACTAAGAATTTATTTTGCAATTAATATCCACCAAAAACTAGTTTTTAGATATTAACTGGCCAACAACGCCCGAAGGTTTTCATTATTGAATCTTTTATTGGTTTTGTCTCTTTTATTTTTTATTTTTTTCAATTTTTTTCATTTTTTTCATTTTTTCATATTTTTTCTTTTTCAATAACTGCATAGAATGACCGAAGAACAAGAAATGCTTACATGGATGACAAAAAATGATACCATCCAAAACTTGAGTTTGGTCCATGACCTCATAGAAGGTACTGGTGAAACTTGATTGCATAATGAACTTGGAATGATGACTACGAATAATCTCCACAAACTTGGGAATACTGAAACACTTCATAGATCAACCTTGATCCATGTATCTCACAACACTAAATCTGAAATATTCTTGAAGAAACTGGAACACACTAGCACACTGAGGTAAGAGAATCACTCACAGTGATGGTGCTACTCACATTTCTCTATGATAAAATAGGATGACATCACATGAAGATATGAAACCCTATTCTTTTGAAGCTTGAGAGATATCCATTGCAGGAAAATTTAAATTTGCAAATAACACACCTTCATTACCAAAGACACGAGTATGGAGTGAAGATGGATAGTAGTCACCAATGTGTCCACAAAAATTCAGAGAAGAGGAGACACATCTTGAGGAAGGAGTGTGGCAGTGGGTAATATGTTCAAGATTAGTGTACATGTCTTCAAAGAGTTTTAGATGTGTAGCACAATAAAATAGTACCGCATTGTGCATGGATCTCATAGACCAAGTTGCACATTGTCCTCTACTTTACCAAGCACTAAAGAAATCTCATCTCAAGGTGGTGAATACCTTATGCCATATCCTTCTTGTGATCTCAAATGTTGAAGCACGAGTGAAACTGATATGCACCAGATAGCTAACAAGCCCACACAATGTTAACATAGCCAACATAGTGTGTTATGCAATGCTTGTGTAGAGAAGCATCATCAACTGGTATTGGTACTAAGATCATCCCACCATATCAAGAGACCTGTAACCATATTCTCAAAACCAAGCATATCAAGTATAGTAAAGCAATTTTTATCTAATTAATAACCCTACCATTAAGTGAGTAATGCATTTTTTATAAATGATAAGTAGAGTTATTAAGATGAATAAACACATGATAAAAACAAAAGAATGTGATCACAATGAATGTGATTCAATCAACATAGGAATACATACCTTAAATTGTTGAGATGTCACATGTCGAGGTTTGCTAAAAGGACCAACAAAACAATCAATGAAGCTTGATTGGAAATCATCCAAGAATCATAAATTTGGAGGGATTCCCCCCAACTTAACTTCATGCAACAAGGTCACGAGAACATTAGGATAACCAAAGAAATTAGGTAACCCAAAGAGAGTAACACATCTTTAGAATTTTGTGAGCCCTATTGAATCAAATATTTCAACAATTCAATGGATGTACTCCCAAATTAGCTGTAGGTTATAAAAGCATAGGGAATTTGAATCATCCAAGGAATCAAGAAATGGATTTAGTGCTTGTAATCAATGAATGATCATCTGGAGATACAAGAACCAAGAATGAAAAATATATAGATAGTAATACCTTTATCCTTGCTAAATAAATGAATCATCCATAATGTATTTGGTCATCTTTGGACAACAGACAAATTTAGCAATGAAAAATAATGCGCATCCAATTATAACATATTTTGTTTGGTCATTAATGCATAGAATCCCTTATGATTGTGCTTAATCAATTATTGGTCCCAAATCAACAAGTATGTGAGGGATACACATTTTAACCATAGGCCTCCAAATATCAATATGTATGAGTACAAAAATAAAATACAACTCCTGGAGAATCCAACAACATGTTTTTGGAATGAGAAATACACATTGTTTAGTATTATTTAGTGCATGATTAATATTAACACACATACTTATGAGTCCAATAATAAAAATTGATGCAATTTGAAGTAGGGGCTCATTTGTGGGCATTTGTGATTCACTAAGTATAAAAGAAGAACAAAGTTGATTATAATTCAATGAATGATATTGTTCTTCTAATTTAAGTAAACCAAAATCATATTCCTTAAGTGCATCAATACACTCCAATATTGATTCACTAAATTCAAGCACATTAATAGGTGGTAAAGGGATCCATGAAAGTTTATATGTACTATTAACCACCTTATTATGAAGTGTTGTATGAGGCAATATAGTTGCCTTTGGTGGATAGGGTAGAGTGGGTAGAATATGATGTGAATGAGATAATGAATATGGTAAGAAGTGTGAAGGAGATAAAGTAGATGGGAATAAGTAGGATGGGTGGAATGAAGATGGTAAAGAGGGATATAGTGGTTGTTGTGAGTATTCATGATTCCATTTATTGTGCATATTATGTAAAGAAGTGTATTTTGAAGAAAAATGTTGGCATTGTAATGGAATAGAGTGGAAATACATGTTACCAACATAATTCATACCTTGATCTTCTTGATTTGGTATTTGAAATGGTTCATCTAGTATAAGGAATACTTGTTCACTTCCACCCTTATCATGGTAAGGATCACAAATAGCTTGTAACTCATTCACCATGTGTGCTTGGTTGTTCGGGCATATGCATTGGTCATCTTTCCTGTAGCAATTAGAACAACAAGTGGTTAAATTTTCATCGTCAAAATCACATTGCTCTAAGAATTCATCAATGATTTGCTCATGTTCAAACATAGAGATAGAATTCTTGCATACTTGTGATAATGGAAGATGAAGATCATTTAAGTCGCATTCATTAGGTATAGAGGATATAAAAATATCACCTTTGGTCGGCGCGATTTCCCCACCAATTTCTTCTTTTGTTTTTAAATTTGAAGGTGGGGGTCTAGGGGTGGCAGCCACCAATGGAGTCAAGGGGCAACGCTCCTTGTGGGGTCCTGGGGCAATGCCCAAGGTGCGCTCCCAGTCGCAGTACAGGGTGGGGTCAAGGGGTAGCGCACCCGACATCAAGCACATTTTGTCTCTTGCGTTCCCTTCAAATTTTGCATTTTTGAAACAATTTTCACCCAAAATTGATGTACTTGAACAACCTTGGAAATGCATCATTTTTAACATTTTTTCTTCAAAATAGCTTCTTTTCTTTACCAATAACTCACAACAACTAGTGATAATGTAAAATTGAATCTAATTTATAAGACCTACTTGCAAACTCTAAAACAATGCATCTATATGATTTACGCAACACAAATTAAGATTAATTACTTAAACAAGGCCAACAATTGCAAAAGCTTTCATCCTAACACATTGTTCCTAACTTAGCTCATCAAGATAACATGCCTTTGACACCTTTCCCCGGCAACGGCGCCAAAATGATAGGCCAATATTGGGGCAAATAATTAAGAAATAATTAATAATGTATGATGAAATTCGGCTTGGTCTATTTGTGTCAATCCGAGAGCGTAAGCTTGTGAAAGGTGTCCGAGCAATATGCCATCAAGGGGTGATAGTTGTGAGATGAGGGATTATGAATGTAGCTACAACACACGAAAGAAAATCTATGAAAAACCAAATAAATCCCAGCGACAGGAACATCAAAAATAGAGACAACTCAGCAAAAATAATCTACAATGAAAATAGCTGCAACTCACAAAGAATCCTTAATTAATTCATAATTGAATTCAAATGAAATAGATATTATTACACAATCAAGCACAGATATTGAATATATAAACTAATATATTATGATTAAATACACACCATACAATGCTAAACTAATCAAAATACAAATAAAAACAAACTCAAATGCACTCTATACATAAATGAAAAGAATCACCGGGTAACTTCAGAGTGGACCCGCCTCCTCAGCTGCCTAGTGATGAAGAAAAGATTTGGTTTTACAGCTTTGTAATCATGCACACAAATATAGAATTTATATTTTGAAATGATAATAATCTCTACATGTTGTTGTGCATTCTTTAGAACTATACATATATATCCCCCACTACTTATGTCTCCTGTTGCTTATATAGACACAACTTTACAACACATATAGACTAAAAATAGAGATAACTTATGATAAGTAAACAATAGCTAACATACAACCTTATTTACTGGCTATAAGTAGTTACAAATAAAATAAAGGGAATGGTGGTTATTCATGCCAAACAAATTTGTTATAACAATGAGCAGGAATAGCTATGAGGAGATCCGCGGTTCTGCCAAACATATCTGTTCACCCAAAATGAGTATTTACAGTTTCCTTGAGAGAGAGTGTTTCCCACATATTATTATTTCACGTGGATGCAGTAGTTACTGCAAAAAATCATTGGATATCAGTTGTTCACAAAAATAATATATTCTCTTAACAGCAAATGAAAACCAAAGGTCTCTATGCAGTTGGAAAATGCATCTTGCACGAGTTTGCATTGTCCATAATAAGATATGATGAAGAGAAACCAACGTGGGTGTAGAATGTTTGCAAAAACAACCAAGGGAGGGTAACCAATAGTGTACAGTCAGCAACTATGCCATCTTGGAAGCAATTATGGATGTCCCAAATTAATATACATCATTTCCTGATTAGAAAATGACAGGACCTACACCCTTAAACTTTCATCTTGTAAAATATATCTTCCAAGGAAGAGGATAATAATGCCTATTAATAATAACAATCAATAATTAATTTTCATAATTCCATCTCAAAAGTATATAAATACTACTTACTAATATTTAATCATATGCAACCGAAAACAGTGAAATTGAATAGAAATAGAATGTGGAAATGAGGGTAAAGGTGTATGAAATTATCTAAAGTATGGTATAAAATGGGCTATAATTGTCTCTAATCACAGGTCACAGTTGTACTAAGACTGGAGGAAGATAAATTTGACAGGTGGTTAAAGAATGGATCTACCATAGTTTTCATAAGAGAACTCTTGCATGGATTCACCTAGGATTGCATGGGAAGCCATAAGACTCACTTTGAGCAAGGGCTGATGAGGTTCATGCAAGAGATGGAGGCACGAAAATAGAGAGAAGACTTCATTGAGCTGGAGCTGGAAGGACTGCCCTCCCACCCCTACAGAGATCAATTCGCTGATGGGAATGTGCTGGTTTGGAGCGATGGGGATCTAGGATGGACTGCTTGGCTCCCCCCTGTGGGTGACAATAATGACCCTGGGTCCTTCTTTGTGTTCAATTAGCTATTTCCTCGAGATGCATTGTCATGACTGTCATTTTGTGTACAATTTTTTAATTACAGCTCCTATGTAAGTCACTGTATATCATGGATCGAGCCTTTATCTAATATAGCTCTTGATCATATGGGTTAACTCTTTAGTCAGCTAAAAGGTTTATATGTATATATGTATAATTATAAAAATATATTTGTGTTATGATTCATTATGATTAATATGTATTGGGTAAATTTTTAAATGGATAGAGTATTATTGTTTGAATATTGTTTTTGATTAAGGGAAAATAGGTTTTGATGGGCCCTTAAAACCCATTACAACATTAGATCATAAGATAGCCATTAAAGCACTACAAAAAAGAAAGAGGCAACAAACATAGAAAAGACAGCTAACTAGCAAACAAAAAGATAGCAACAGAAAGACAACAAACAAGAAACAGGACCAGCAAGAAAAAAAAAACTAAGGCTAGGTAAAGTTCTTAAGCAGCTGGCAGCTTCCAGCTCCAATTACTCCATGTTCTCACCTGTCTTCTTAATTTCCTCAATCTCCCTGCATTGGCTTTTCTTTTTTTTGGTGCTTGCGTGAGTTCTTCTACCATGACCAGTCTCCTTATCTTCAGGGGTGTCTTCCTTCACCTCAATGGTGTCCCCAGAGGCCTTTTCCCCTTGATCACTATCAAGCTTGCTGATAAGAACCTTCATGCCTTCAGAGGCAGCCTTTAAGATCTTATGACTCTACTCCCCAATATTTTTGAGCACATTCTTAACCCCTTCTAGCCTTTTTTCAGTAGCCCCAGCTCTATTTTCCAAGATTTGGAAGCTATTACATTGGGCATTAATGATTTCCTCAACATTACTGATTGCTTTGGTAAGTTCACTTAAACAATTAGGGAGGGAGCTAAATTTACCAATGCCAATAGCTTCTAAAGTCTCAATTTTGTTGGATTTCTAGGTTTGTTTAGCTTTTATGCTTGTTATTTCCTTCTGAACCTAGAGAAAAATCTTGTTGAAGTTGTCCATGTCATTTTTGAAATGTAGGTCAATATCGAGATGGGAGCCATCCTGGGCCTTGTCTCCCATAGGGATCCAAATTCACCTCCAAACCCACCTCCTTCAAATCTGCACTCTTAGCTTCCTTCATGGAGGTGTCCTCCCCAGCCAATCCCTTATCCTTAGAACCAGTCAAGAAGGGCGAATGGCTCTTAGCTCCCACATCCTCATTTTTCAAAATTTTCCCTTTATGCTTCTGGCTAGAGAGGATTTGGACCTCCTCATTGTCATTCTCCATATCATCTTCAATGTTGTCTTTCTTCTCATACCAGCTTTCATCATCCTTGCCCTTCTACTTCCTTCTAGCCAACCCTTTACTTTGATCCTCTTGCCCTATTTTTCTTCTTTGCTTGCTCGATCTAGCGATATGGGAGTCATCCTCATCATCAACCTCATTATCGTAATCTTCACCATCATCATCATCTAAGTCATCCAATTCCTCATCTGACTCATAAACCTCTGTAATATTCAGTTGAACCATGATATTCTTGATGTGATTGTACAAAATCACCATAAGACCCTCATGCATAGCCAAACTGGTTTTGGGATTGGAGATAGTGTCCTTTATCCTAGCATTTAGGGAACATAACAAATAATATGGGATGGAAATTATCTCCTTATACCAGAAATGGTTGAGAATAATAAAATTATAGATGTAAACCCTGGTAAATCTCCCATCTAAAGTAATAAATTTCCATAATTGCAAACAAAACCCATTTCCATGTCAGCTTAATTACCTTAGGGGAGTAGTAAGCGTGACTACCCTTCACCAGCCTGGATTTCGCCTCCTCGTCCTTAGGTAATTTCTTCACAGCATCATCTAACAGCTTCCTATCCTTATAGAATTTGATATCGTCCATTGATATACCCATAGCCTCAACGATCATGGTCTCATTCACCTTTACCTTCCTACTACCAATGGCCAAGGTGCCCTTATTCCATCCCTTTTTGAAAATTCTTTTTGATCTTTGGTCATCTCTCTTTCATTCTCTCCATAAAATCCGTAATTTTTTGCAGCTTGCAGCACAACCCAGACCTGGGGACGGTCCTACCATTTATCAATTTTAGTTGCCTCCATTCACTTGTGATTTCCTCCCATTTTCTTATCAATTTATGTCAACTGTAATTTCCTACAAATACCACTCTTCGCTGTAGACTTTCTAATTAGCACGGAAGAAGCCTCTAGAAGCCAATGGATATTTCTAATGCTTCTGCTCCAAAAGGAAAAAATCACCCACAAAGCATGTGAGATGATCTGGCAATTATTAATGTACCTCCTTCTCGGTTGCACAAAAAACTGTTTCATGATTGCATGACCTACCCTATCATCTTGGGAAATGATTTCAAATCCTTCCTTGCTTACCATGATATATTTCATAATTTAAGATGTCACTTGCCACTCAAGGGAGCTTCCCCTCACTATTCCAAATCTTGATTTTCTAGCTTTGTACTGCCTCATTGTTGGCCAAGTCAGCACTCTGTTGGCTTCTCTGTAATCATGAGAAATTCAAAACTAATTGAAACCCTCAAGAATATCCCTGCCTGAATCAATGATATTTTTAATCGTCCATGAGGGTTGGTGTTTACCAAGGAGGCAGTTGATAATGTTTTTAGAATCCCCCTCCAGCCATAGCAATTCGAGTCCCAGATTGTGTGCTAATTTGATAACTTGGAGGGCGCCCATAGCTTCAACAAGATGATTAGTCTGGTTCCCCAAGGGAAAGGCCACCACCCCAATGCAAAAGCCAACACCATTCTGGATAACTCCACCACAACCAGCAGGCCCTGGGTTTCCTTTAGCAGCCCCATCAAAGTTAGCCTAAAACCAGTCATTAGGAGGAAAAGACCAACTGCACATACTTATTTTGAGTTGGTTGGTATTGATGTGCATGTAGGTGGGGATGTTCCAACCTTTTAGAACATCAAAATCCTCCTTACTATTGCAGTAATGATCTCCCCTAGCCATCACATTCTCAACAAAATTGTATTTTATCTTAACCCAAACCAGCTTAGAGGGGTTAATATCATTCCTGAAGATTTTGTTATTCCTTTCTTTCTAGATACCCCAAAGGATATGTGAAAAGGAAAACTTCCATAAACTTCTTATGGTCAGATTGTTTGTATTGCAATAACAACTCCTAAAACAGTCTTGAATCTCCACTGGGAACACCCAATTCAAACCCCAATGCTAGAAAAACATAGCCCAAATAGGTTGGACATAAGGACAATGTATACAAATGTGGTTCATGGATTCCTCATCATTGAGACAAAGATAGCATATTTTGGGGATGCAGAAACCCCTCTTTCTTAAGTTATATGTGGTTAGAATCTTATTTTGCAAAAGAATCCATAAAAATATATTAATTTTAGGGGTTAAACCTGAATGTCAAGCCTTAGCCCAGCAGGGTCTAGGGTCTTGAGACTGAGCCAACATAAGGACAACAAATGCCACATAATAAATCCCTAAAGAGGTACCACTCCACACTAGGTGGTCCTACCTTCTAGGATTTAAAATTGCATGGTTGATCACTAAGTTTACTTGCTTTAGGTTGGGATCAATAGATATGAGTTCCACCCACTTTTGATCTCTCCAGTAGTTAGCAACTTTAACACCGAACTTATCCTTGCATGTTTGGATGATCATCTGAGAAACACAATTATTATTGAGAGGAGCTCCTACAATCTAGGCATCATCCCAAAAATCCACCTTCCTGCCATTACCTACGGCCCAAACTTTGCCCAAACTTACCATACCTTTAGCATGGGTAACACTATTCCAAATAGTAGAGCCACTCGGAATTTGATTAGAGGCAAGGAAATCTTTCATGGTAGGGATCACATGTAAGTATTTAGCCTTCCAGATATCATTCCACTCGCCATTTCCTTGATAGATTCTCCAAATTTGTTTGGCCAAAAGGGTCTTGTTCAGGGTTCTAAAATTTTGTTAATCCCAAGGCCCCCATCTTTTTGGGTTTACAGAAATTCTCCCACACAATGAGGGAAACTCTCTTCTTCTTCTCAACCCTAGACCAGAGGAAAGCTTTTTGAGTTTTCTCAATAGCATCGCCAAATTTTCTAGGAATTTTTAATAGGCTTAAAGCATAAACTGGAAGACTCTAGAGAGAAGACTTTAAATTATGGATTTTACCATCTTGACTAAGAAGGGTCCCTTTCCAACCAGCCAGATTCCTACTAAATCTATCAACAAGACTGTTCCAAAATAAATCTGTAGGTTTTGTGCCGAAAGGAAGACCAAGGTAAATAGATGGGGACTTTCCAATTTGGCAACCAAGGATCTAGGCCATCCTTTTATGTCTATCCTCCAGGGTGTTGAAGAAGAAAACAAAGCTTTTCTCCCAATTAATCATTTGACCTAAAGTAGAACTATAAATTTTGAGAAGGTTCTTCATAGATGAAACTTCTTTGATTGATGAAGTACCCATTAAAATGGTATCATCAACAAATTTTTTCTGGGAACAAGCTTTGAAACCCGAAGAGGGAGAGACTCCCAACAGAAGAACCCAAGAAACAAATTTTTTAATAAATCTACCTAGACATTCAGCTTGAATAATGAAGAGAATAGGGGAGATGGGATCCTCCCACCTGATGCCCCTAGACGTTTTAAAGAAGGGGGAAGGCACACCATTCACGATGACAAAGAAATAAGGAGTTGATAAAAGCTGGTCAATCAATTGAATAAACCTATCACAAAAGCCAAAATAACCAAGCACCTTACCTAAGAAGCCCCACTCCACACGATCATAGGCTTTAGACAAGTCCAACTTCATCAGGAAGCCTTGTTTCATCGATTCCACAATGAATGTATGTTTTCATGAATAGTAATGATAGAGTCAAGGATTTGTCTGCCAGGAATGAAGCCACTCTATTGGGGCGATATTATAGAAAGGAGAATCATTACCAGTCTGCCAGTAACCACCTTCGAGATAATTTTATAGAAAGAATTGCATAAACTTATCGATCAAAATTGATCCATGGAATCTGCCCCAAGACATTTGGGAATCAAAACCAGAAAAGTAGCATTGATTTCCTTTAAGATAATCCTAGCCCAAAAAAATTCTTGCACTCCTTTAACCACATCACATTTGAGAATGTTCCAAAAGGCTTGAAAGAAGAACAACGGGAACCCATCCAAACCTGGCGCTTCATTACCATCAAGGGAGAAAACTACTTTCTTAGTTTCTTTCTCAAAGGGAATGGCCACCAAGGCCTTGTTTTGAGCATCATTAATGATATAAGGAATGGTATGTAAGAGGGACCTTTGAGAAAGATCATCCAAACCATAATCCATTGAGAGAAGAGATTTGAAAAAAATCCCGGTTTCATTCCCAATCTCATCATCCTTCCTTGTTTCAATTCAACCAATTCTCAACTTAGAGATCCTATTAGAAACCTTATGTTCCATAGCAATCATATGGAAGAACCTGGTATTTATGTCCCTAGCTTTAAGCCAGAGAGTTCTGGACCACTGTTTCCAAAATTCTTCTTCTCTTATGATAATCTTATGATACTTAACAAGCACTTCATTATATCCGCTGGTTTGGATTTTATCTTGTATTTCCTTTAGCTCAAGTTAGGTATTGGACTTGGCTACAAAAATATCCCCAAACACTTCCTTGTTCAATTTCTTTATATTATCTTTCACATGCCTTAATTTTTTTGCCATTCTATACATCGCAGTACCTTTGACATCAATAGACCACCACTTATCAATGGCCTTCTCAAGGTATAGGATGGTCAAGCCACGTCCTTTCAAATCTAAACAAGAAGTTTCTTTTAACACTTATATTGTCAGCCACAAAAAGCATTGAAAATGGTCATAACCAATTTGAGAAATAGCTGATAGGGAGCACAGAAAATGGTTAAACCAGTCATTAGAGATAAGGGCCCTGTCAAGTCTTACTTGAATAATATCTTCCCCAACCCTTCGGTTGGTCCAGGTAAAATTGGAACCTTGGAGATCAATATCATGCAGACCCTGGTTAGTAATAAAGTTTAGCAGATCCATTCTACTTTCTAACTGAGAGGGGACACCTCCAAACTTCTCATTATCATGGAGAGGGGTTTTGAAGTCCCCCATGACCATCCATGTTTCATCCTTAAAAAGAGACCAAATAGCCTCCAACTTCTACCAAAATTTACATCTATCGAGTCTATTATTAGGGGCATAAATATTAGTCAGGAGCCAAGAGGTACCATCCCTTAAATGATGAAACCTAACAAAGGCCAAGTTGCTATCTTGCTTTATAGGAACCCCGGTAACATGCCTTAGATTCCAGGAAATGGCAATGCCCCTAGAAGCACCATCCGAGCTACCTCCTAAAACTCCCCCATCCTTAAAAATATTAATCTTCTCAATTTTCTCTCTGGCCATTTTAGTTTCTTGGATAAGAACAATGTCCGCTTTATGCTGTCTAACTAAATTTCTAAGAACATCCTGTTTATGTGGACTATTCAATCCATGTATATTCCATGAACCATTTTTTCTTTTTCTTTTTAGGGAACATGCCTCAAGGATGGTCATCTGAGTACCATCTACTATATTATTGTGTCTCTCTTGATCTCTAATCTGGCTTGCTAATTTTCTTCTAAGAGGAGAGGGGATAAAACTCGTATCGGCTTTAGTTTGATTTCTTGTCTTGACTGGAGTTGTCTGAGGGGTGGATTTCGGCCCCTTTTTTCCAACTTTCTTTTATTCTGTAACTTCGTTATTCTAGATATCTTCCTCTTGGATGTTCTAGGTGATTTCTTCTGCTTGAAATCATCATCCTCAGCCCACTTAGCACTTATATTAAGTAGTGAGATCATTCCGGACTATTGGAAGGTAGATTTCACCATATCCATTGATTGTTGTGATTCTGACGATGAGATCCCTCCAAGGATCGAACACCTCTAGGTTTCCTCATAGTCGAATCTAGGGCCATCTCTGTTAGTGTTTTCCATAATACAATTCGAATCCACTTCCTCCTTGGTCTGTAACACCACCTGTCTTTCTCCATCTTCCAAGTTATCACTTTGTTGTTCCTCCTGATTGGTGTTTTGTCATTCTCTCTCGTCTTTGCCTATTTGATCCTCTTTCCCTTCTTCAACCATCTGGTTTTCTAGTTTTTCCACGTTAATGTTTTCCTGTTTGAATATTGTTAACTGAATTAGCAAAATGATTATTCAGGAATGGTGAATTTTTAAACTTTGAAATCTAGAAAACTTGGTCATGTGTGTATTAAAGGGAAGAAAAATGAATTTCTATTCTAAATTAGCGAAGGTGTTTGATTTATTCTGACTGTCTTCACATTTAATTTAAAACTGTAAGTCCTTACTTGCAAATAGAATTAGGTGTTTCCATGTGGTCTTTTTCGTTGGCCGATCATGTGAGTTGACTGAGTTTTGTCAATTGATTTAATCTATGTGCAAGGCCTTGTATGGCCAAGTGTTTCTCTATTGTCTTTAACTCCTTGGTGTATATTGGGTTTGGTATCTTTTGTTTTTGAAGTTCTTTTGGGACATTTTTGTTTATTGTCATAAGGGAGAGTGGCTTTTGAGTGGGGGGTGCACCCAAAGAGGTTAGTTGGATAACCCCTCGAAAGTTGGGTAAGTAAGTGATAATCTAATAATATATTAGGGGATTGGGTAGCTAAAACATTAAGTAAGATAATTGTACCTCACTCATGTTTGAGCGTTAGTACAGATGGGATGCAGTGGGAAGGCCTTGAATGGAAAACCAACAACCTTGTCCTCACAAAAGGATTGTTTGGGTCCGCATAAGGCTTGGATGGGGCCGGGTTTCAGAAGTAGTTACCGGGATAGCCCAAGATGGGGGCCGGGACCTATGGAGACCTGCCAGGATAACCATACCAATCTATGTGATGAAACTCTTCCCTTATGGTCACTAGTGTTTATCCTTGTTGGTATCATCTGAGTTTTGTTGTGGAGTCATGTTTTGCGAGTTTGTGCTTTATTTGAGTTTTCCAATATTGTGTATTTACAATGTGTGTGAATACCTTGTAGGTTGCTAGTGGGTCTCATTTCTATCTCCTAGCAAGGTAGGGTGATTCTTTTTGAGCCACATGTTCAGGTGGTAGAGCCACATGTTCGGGTGGTAGTACCACTTTCCATTGGGTGTGTTTATTCCTTCTTGTGGGAGTTGGATTCATAGGTGTTCCTATTGCTCTTGGATTCAAGCATCTTGTTATTCCAGTTGGATCCTAATTGTTATCTTGGATCATTCTTTGTGTATCATGGACCTTATATGGTCGGTTGTATTATTTGATATGTATGCTTTCATGGCAAGATGTAATTTTAAATGTAGACATTATGTGTTCATGTGAGACTTAGTGATTTAGTGAAATTTAATGTTATTTCAATCATATGATGCAAACAGAAATGTATTGATGGAAATTTAAATGTTTAAATGCATATATTATAATGGAAAGAATCCTCATGAATGGAATTTAAGCATGTAATGATATCTCATACTATTGAATGAATTCATCATTGTTTAAGTGTAATTATGTCTTTAAAATCATCTTAATTGGATTAATTAATGTTAAGCAATGTTTAGATTAAATCATGTAAACCATGTTGGGAAACCCTTTAGGAGTTAAGTTAAGTCTTCCATTGTGTAATATTAAATGCAATGTTAACTTAATGCATGATTAGACTTATTAAAGTTTTAAAAAATAATAATTCACACTCTTTTCTAGTGTTTTAGTTTAATCCCTTTGGGGTTTCTTGGTGAGGCGTTACATATTCATGTGGTTTAGGTGTTCCTACCAACTAAACCATTTCCTTGTTAGAACATGTTAAAGATAATCTATAAAAAATGACTAACTAAATCAAAATAAAATATATATCTATTTCTCTTTCTGTCAAATGATACCTACACAACTATTATAATTTAAATGTAAAAAAATATTATTTTTCTAATTCAATTTAAATCACTAAAGTAAATGAAATATTATTGAGTTTGTTAGGGGATTCCAATGCTATCCCCTTAACATAGGCATGTAAATAAATAGAAAATGACATGGGTATGTGAATTTTATAGCTTTATTTTGTCACTACCTTGATGTGCATTTGAATCTTACTACGAGCATTTATCTAGACACATAGAGTAGCCATAAACATGCATGCAAATAATTTATTCAAACATGAAAGTTGTTGTACAATTAGATTCAAAGAAAGTAATTGACACTACATCAGTATGAACATGTTTGTTCACCTTTTGTGTACTTTATAATATGACTATATAAACATTTATAATTGATTATATTTTTGGAAAAAAAGTTCAAAAGAGAGAAAAGTAATTATTTAAATTTGTATACACATGTAATCTTTAAGGATATAAGAATGCAATCATATAATTCAATAAGTAACTAATTGTGACATCATATAATCATCAAATCATATAGAAATGTAAATATATAGTAATGTATGTAAGAATTAAATTTATAAGAATGTCTAATGGTGATGATTTGAGTGTGTAAACACAAAAATATAGATGAGAATCAAAGAACATGCATGTAAGATAAGTAATCTAAACTTGAATTTACACCACAAATAGAGAAAAGAACATAAATAATCGAAATGAAATGAACATTATACCTCATTAATGTATCTATTTCCTTCTTGGATGTGGATAGAATGTAGACCTTGCTCGTGGGAAGATTTCCCTATTCGGTAACATATAGTCTTTGATTTATGAAACACTTCCATATATTGAAAATATTATTCTAGTGAGAGTTCATATAGATTATAATTTCATAATATAGATGATTGACATCATGTTTTATATTGGATGGATAATATTTATTTATATGTATTGATGAATGGGTATAATACAAGTTAATTGATAGGATTAGATCAAGAAAATGAATTGCTAGGATCACTTTAGTTTCCTTGAGGAAAGGATATGCATGTAAATTAGAATGTAAATGTATAGTCAAGATTTATTTTGAATGGAGGGATGGGATGAGAACACATGAATGCTTGATGGGAGTGTAGTTAGTGGTCATGATTGAACTTGAATGTGTTGGAATAAATTCTCCAAAATTAACATGTAGATGTTTCCATAAGTATATGTTGTTATTAGTTATATTTAGTTTGTGGTTAAACAAATCTAGTTAGCTATTAATATCTCTTAACTAGTAGTCACTAGTTTCTATTTTGTTGTCAATTATTTTTAGTGTGTTTTCAAATACATTACCTATTTTATAAGAAGATCTTTGATTATTTTGTAGCTATAAATATGTAATATCATTTGATGAGTAAAATTTTGACTCATTCTTTGTGTTGTTACATTCATTGTTGTTTCTTTCTTTCTACAATCTGGTTTTCTAATTTGGAAGCAAATAATATCATGCTCCTTGGGAGAGGGAATTCAAATAATAGTTAGAGTTGATTGTGTTTGTGAGGAGAAGGTTATCCTACAAAGAAATAGGAACTTTTTCTGCAAGAAGAATACCAAAGATTTAGAGGAAGCTTAGTAAAGTGCAAGAAGGTTGTTGATGTTGTTGTGCAACTTTGGCAAAGGTATTTTGCTATTTTATTTATCATAGAAGTATCTAAAAATGGGAATACCTCTATAATAATATAATAGTCATAATTTTTACACATGGAAGGTGAAGATGCAAATACAATTGATCAACAAAAGTTTATGGAGTATAGTAATAGGAATTGGAGAAGTACCTACAAATTATTAAAGAAATATTTATTAGGAAACTATAGATCAAAAAGTAAAATTCCTTATC
>NW_026729503.1:0-63000 GCF_030272615.1 Cryptomeria japonica | reverse complement strand
AGGACATGAGGTCTTGTTACAACCAATAAGTTGAAAAGAGATGATAGCAAACATAGATGTGGACAACCATGTTTTTAATTTCTGGTTTTTTCCAAAAATCCTATATGTCTGCACTAAATTAGTAATTCACTATTTCATAGGGAAGTTAATTTTCGAAGAAGTGATTACAATATAAAAAAGTTATAATTGAGTAATTTGCAACCATTCTTGTTTTTTATTTGGCAAGATTCTATCACAATGCAATAAAGTTGTAGTTCACAAGTTGCTTTAAATTCTAACCCAATGTGAAATAACACAGATGCAATTTCAGAACGTAGATGAAAGAATACAAGTAGAATGTAAATGTGCATGAACAATCATTGCAAAGATAAACTTGTTGGACCATAATTGGAGGGGTGAATTTGAGTCTCGTAAATTCGTGTAAGAACCTTTTAGTGGAAGACTTATTCTAGTAAAAAGAGGCCTTTGTGAGGTGAAAGTTGCATGAAAATAATACTTACCATTATGGTTGACCAAGTAAAACAAAGACGAAGGAAAAATAGTAATTGTAGGAAGCATTTTAGACAATGGGGAAATTGGATTAATGGTAGTTAATCCTATCACAGCCTCTTCCATTCAAAAGTCCTATCAACGATTCTGGTAACATATAATCTAACAAAGCTTTACAATATAGAAGACCTGCGAACTATGCTAGCAAGGTAGAATATAACAAAAGTGTATTATGGCAGAAATATGTTGTTCAAAAAGCAAGAAAGATAGTGAAGATGCTTCAATCGGTTGTGACATTCTTCTATTGTGACATTCTTCTATTTGTATCTCAATTCTTCTGTTTGTTGTGCCTTGTGTTGTCTACTTGGGGATGATGCAAAGCATTGAGATCTCATTTGGTCTCTTCCATGTTGACTCAAAAGACACACATTCCCTTCTTCCAATGTGCTTGTGCTTCCACTACCTTTGGGGGATGAGGTTAATTTAATACAAATATTCAGGATATACATTAATATTAATAAGAGCATACTGACCCCGAAGTTAGTGGAGCCCTTATGTGCTTTATGTTTTATGACCATTATCCTTTGATTTGCCCTTTCTTGCGGGCATATCATTGTGGTAATGTGCTTGTCTTTGGATTCATGCTACCTTAAATAAATCGCTACCTATCAAGCATGTGCAATCATTTTAACGTGGGGGCATACACTCTGCTCAATGTTTCACTTTATGCACATACCATAACATATTTCAATACTCAAGTTACTTTGCAAACTAAGCCTTTTTCTTTGTAATTTTGTATTCTTCTTTTTTTCACGACTCAAGTGAACCTTAGCAAGCTAGCAGTCATGATTCTCTCTCTTTTCTCTAATTTCCCTTTTATCTTGATATTGAAGTAGTAAGACATGAAAGACCCTTGGGGGCTTAGTGTGTCTTGTCTCTTTGATGCCTTGATGAAAGTTTTCAATGCAAACCTTTGTACTTTACTATGAGTATGCTTAGTCTCATACTCTCGTAGAAGTGGGGGCTAAATGTAGTATCCTAAATTGTACTCGCCACTACAATTTTATCCTCACTTAGGACTCACTTTCATGTTCATCCTCTAAATCTTGATTGAATCTCTGAGTCCACTCACAGTAGTCATCGAACTCAACTTTTCAATTGTCTATGCTTTCCTCCCCCTTAATCTTGGGACCTTGGTGTCCAGGATCAGCGCCATGGCCCTCTCAAAAAGGGCCCATTTTGGGGCCTCATAATAGTCACTCAGTTTGAATGGGAACCTAGATCCCGTGTTGTCCTGTGTCAAAAATTTAATTAATTTTTTACTAGCCAGTATAAAAGAAGGTCTACCCCTCTCATTTTAAACCTAATGAACAAATTGAAGATCTCAATTACACTCTAGAAAATTCAAGTGAGCAAGCAATTAGTCATCTATAAATCATTGGAGTAGAAGTAAAGTCAAGATTCAAGCATTAGAGATGAAATTCATGTTCTATGTTTTATGAAGACTATCTACATGAAACCCTAATTCCCTGTGAAGACAAAAAAAAATCATTAAAGGTACATCATTAGTGTTACATTCATCTTTAGTCTTTACCTCAAAAAGAAAGCTTTTCATTACACTACTTCATTTACATTCCAATTCTATTTCATGGTTAATTCCAAAACTGAGGTTTGACCCAAGGAAAACCCCTATTCCCAAATATTTTCTCTTTTTCACTGTGTGTAGGAACAGGTACAAAGTTGCGTTTTAGAGGATCAACAATATTCACAAAGACAAACAAGTTCCCCTTTTGATGGAAAAAAATTCAGAGGACCAAGGGGTCCACCACCATGGTCCTGAAAATTCAGGTTGATTTTTTGGGAACAGATCCAAACCTTCATCTAGTGCTCAAATCCAATTTTGTGGCTCCATTTGACGATTGACACTCACTATTTATGCATAATTGCTTCAATAATCCACCATTATATCCTAATCTTTAATTAATTTGAATTCAATTCAATTCAAGGGAAAGAAGAGCCCCATTTAGGAGGCGTGGAATTAGATCAGAATCTAGCTCTATTAGGCTTAGATCTGTCAATTTTCTATCTATCCCTAATGTGATGGTAATTAAGCAAAACATTATTGATCATACTACATCCCTTGATGAAACCCTAATTTTTCACCATTATGAATTTCATTTTCTTTATATACTTTAGCGTGCATATGCATGAAGTTTCATATGACTACTAAATTCAAGGCTAAATGTAGCATCATAAATTATGCTCCATAATGACGCAAGACCAATTTCATACTCTATTTGGCACATTCCTTGGTTTCCACTCCCCTAGTGCATTTTAGGACCATTGCTAGCCTCAAGCCTAAACCTCAACTCAAGCAATATTCTATGATTAGCTCTAGAAGACTTTACCAATGATCGTAATCCTATGGATTTTACCAAATTCCTGAGATAGGAACATGTTTAATATATTAGGCCCATTCTCTTGTATCTTTCCTTTGAACAAGCCAATAGGCATGGATCCCATCACCCAAAACTAGTTTCTTTCCTATTTGGCATGGAATTCTGAGACACGATGTGTGTCAACCTTTATTTGTGTTATGTGTTTTTGGTTTTGATAATTGATCATTCTGTATCATTTTTTTAAATCAAAAATTGACCTTTTGACTCATATATAAACACGAAATTTAGCACTTGAAACTATCTAATGATTTGAATTCTAAGGGGAAAATCTACCAAAATAAAGACGTAGCTCCTCAAATCTAAAAGTGTTCTTGATCTACATACAATTTATATTGTTGTAACTAGCACTTTTGAAGTTATAATGGAAGCTCTTTGAATGTTGACGGATGACTTGGAACTATGCGATCACTTATTTGCCATGAGGGATAAGTTTAATGAAAAACAATAAAAATATTTTTTTGGAAACCTAAATTATTTTATTCTCCTATAAAAAAAATAAAAAGTATGTAATATTTCCCTTACTTACCCAATATAATAATTGGATCACTAACTTGCCACAAGACATAAATTTAGTGGAAAATTATAGAAACAATGCTTTGAATTTTGAAACTAATGATTCACTCTTAAAATAAAATAGTATTTCTCTTACATACCCTTCTTAACAATTCCTTGAAAATTGAAACTATATTCCCTTTTAAATTAAAATAATATTTCTATTGGTAATCAAGCTTAACTATTTGATGGCTCATTGAGAAAAATCATGTCAAATTTTTTAAACTTTTTAAACATTTATTGTCTATACCTACCCACTATCTACTTTGAGTAATTTCCATTTAAAATATTCTAATTTTCCTTGCCTACCAAAGATAACCATTACATCACTAATTTTCCATGGTGCATAAGTTTAGTGGAAAATTATCGAAACAAATATTTGGAAATTGAAACTATTGATTTTCTTTTAAAATAAAATAAAATAATATTTCTTTTACCTTCATTATGGCTTATTCCAAAATTATTAATCTATTTAATTATTTATTATCTCTACCTAACCTCTATCTACTCTCAGTAATTTTCCTTTTAAATTATTTAGTTCCCTTATCTACACAAGATAACTATTGGATCACTGTTTTGCCACTGGGCAAATTTTAGTTAAAATTTGTAAAAACAACCTTTTGAAAATAGAAACTATTGATTGATTTTTGAAATAAAATAATATTTCTCTTACCTACCCTACTTAACCATTAGATTACATATTAAAAAAAATCTTACTAAAATTACTAATTTTCCAAGGGACATAAGTTTAGTGGAAAATGATAAAACCAACTTTTTGAAAATTGAAATTGTTGAATGGCTCCAAATGAGACCACCAAGGATCAAGTTTTGAACCTATGGAAAGCACTGACAAGGTATATAAGTTAAAAAATAAATAATTTAAATATTTAAAATTAATTTTTTTTTTTAAAGAAAAAAAAATCACAATTCTTATTGGTGAAGAAACAATTGAATAATAATGAGTTAAGAAAAATTGAGTGCAATAATACAACAAGTACTAATAAGTTACCAAGGAACAATTGAATAACAATGACTTAAGAAAATTTGAGTGCAATAATACAACAAGTACTAATAAGTTACCTTCATACACTATAATTCCAATATTACCTTTATCCAATCCTAAGGGTTGACATTGGAGATACAAATAAGTGATACCAAAATTACCCTTAATAACCATCCAATTATTAATTTGCCACACTGCATAAGTTTAGTGGAAAATTATAGAAACAATTTTTTGATAATTGAAACTATTGATTTGATTTAAAAATAATAATAATATTTCTTTTGCCTACTCTTCCTCAATATTAGATGAAATATTTGGAAAAAATCATACTAAAATTACCCTTACCTACCCAAGATAACCATTGGATCACTATTTTGCCTGGAGGCATAAGCTTGATGGAATATTATAGTAACAACTTTTTGGAAATTGAAACTATTAATTCACTTTTAAAATAAAATAATATTTTTCATACCTACCCTTTTAACAATTGGATGGCTTTGTGGAAAAAAAACTATATTAAAACTCATTGCATTTTAAAACTTGTAGTCTAACTCATGCTCATGCATATGCAAAAAGTACTACCCTTAGTTGTCCTTGGTGACAAAAAGGGTGCCATTTTGTTATCAGCAACTTGTAATATATTTGTAAAATGTTTTGAGCGTTAAAATAAAACAAAAGTATTTTGTTGGAAGTAAATTAAAACTCTTTCAAAAGTTTTTCTCCGGCTGAGTTTATCAAACCCTAATACATCCACCGCCATGAGTTTCACTCTAGCAGTTACAGGGCAAAATATTGTTAGATTCTGGTTATGGGTTTTTGGTATGACAATCCGCAACGTTAAATGAGTCGAATGGTTGTCTTAGTTGCCGATTTCAATGGGATTTTGTGCAGATATTTGGGTTTTCATTCTCCGGTACATCTCTTCAAAAAAACAGGTAATATTGTTTCAAAATACTCTCGTTCTTGCAGTTTTCAGGGAGATATCTAAGATTATTTGAATTATAAATGATAAATAATTCAAAGATTAGTTGGTTGCTTTGAAACTTTTCAACGTTCTGTTATTTCTGAAAATTTCAATTAAAAAAAAAAAAGATTTAACAGCTGCAAGGTTTTATGTTTTTTAATGAAATCATTTTTGTTGATTTCGTTACAAAGAGGATAATTTCTTTTCTTTACAAAGAACAGGTTAGTCGATTGATTAAACCCTAACCCAGTGTGGGTAACCATATACGAGGGTTACTCTTGAAGACACTCTTTGATCATGTTCTGAAGAGCACATTGAAATTATATAAGTTTTTGGAAACAGGACTTTTATGAAAAAAACAGAGAGAGAGAGAGATAGAGAGACTTGAATAAGAAAATTAGTAAAAAGAAGATTATTGACAGACATTTTGTTTTTCATAGTGTTCTAGACTATTACTCTGTTTTGCATAGTACTTGATGCCACTGCGGTTGGAGTTATTATTATTATCCAGAGATTGAGTGTACATGGTTGCAATTTTTTTTAGTGGGAATCAGATTGAGATATTATTATACTCGTTCCAACCATTGATAGTTTTGTGACTGCAGAACATAGTGCAGTCATAAAGGTACCGGTGATTGTAGCTTGAGTTGGCAATTTTTGATGTTGTATAAGGAAGAGGGGTTGGTGCTCCTTGAGGCCTTGTGGCTTCTAAATTTTGTGTACTGAGTTGGTGTGAAATAATACAAGGAATTTTTTATCGAGTGGTTTTTCTACCCCAAGAGGGTTTTCCACCCATGAAAATTATGGTGTTATGTGTCCAATCTTGTCTCATTTTGTTTCACATGCTCTGATACTTTAGATCTTTTATTATTTTTTCTTTCTCTCTACTATGTACAAATCATTTTTAGATGTTGCGTGTTTTGTGAAAAGTGGCAAAATCATCTTGTTTTCAGAAATCTTAAATCAAAGATTATCTGTCTATCATTTGAATGGTCATTTTACATGCTTTGTTAACAGTGTTGTTTTTACAATGTTTTGTCATATTTGGGTAAACTTACAACTCATGTGATTAATGTCATCCAAGATAGCCCTTTTCAAAAAAAAAAATTGAGTCAAAATTGTGACACTCTGATTCACCCCCCCCTCTCAGAGTGTCTCCACTTCCAACAAAAAGGAGCACAAGAGAAAGATGGGTTTTGAAAGGATTTTTCGATAGATGTTTTTAAGTTGATCTCTTCTACATTTTGATAAAAGAGGTTTATTATCTCATAAATTTGCAGGTCAGTAAATAACTCTTCAAAATGAGTTCTTTTCCTTCTTTTTAGACTTTATAATCATAATCTTTCATTTCCTTATTTTTGGCTTTACAATGATAGTCTTTTATTTTCCCCCTTTTTTTGGCTTATTATGTGAAATTAGGTTTTGTTTGTTTTATATGCAAACAAAAAATTCTAAACAAATAATCTAATACATAGATAATTTGAGATTTTCACTGTTTGAGAGATTGTTGAGAGAGATCTGAAATATTGAATGAACAGTATATACAATAGCACTCAAAAAATATTTTATCAATTCATAAATATACTAAATTTTTTCACCATTAAAGAATCATGTAATCATAAGAAATGATAACAAATTTTAAATCTAAATTTAATTTTATATTAGATCTCACCAATAATCTATCTTTATGTACATTTCAACCATTGTATTCTCCAGCTCATCCTTGTTTCTACTCATCGTGCTTCCAGATCCTTCATGCAATCATTTGACAAGGTTTAGCAGCAGAAAATAAATGGAGAACAAAGAAGGACCAAGTATCCATAATAGATCTATAAATTTATATGTTTTTATGAATTTTATTAGATTCATATTATATTGAATCCCGTTCATCTATTTGTATTTTTTTTAATCTTGTAATGCATTGATTCATATTGAATGTCATCCAGGAAAGAAAAAGGATGCAAGAAGATCGTGATTCTGTATACTGCAAAAGACTTAAAAGCTGGGAAAACTAATTGGAAAAAGAAAAGGATGCAAGAAGATCGTGATTCTGTATACTGCAAAAGACTCAAAAGCTGGGAAAACTAATTGGATGATGCATCAATACCATCTTGGTACTGAGAAGGCTGAAAAGGAAGGCGCGTTCCTTGTGTCAAAAGTATAACCCCACTTCCTTCTCGTCTTCATCTGTACCGAGATGATACTCATGCATCACCCAGTTAGTTTTCTCTGTATATAAAAGCATTGAGAGCATGTGTGCTTCCTGACCATCGTTGAAGAGGATGGGTGTTTCCATTGGATCAAGATCAAATAAGTTGGATGACAAGATTTCTGCAAAGGTAAATCATCAAATTCCTTTTAACAATTTTTTTCACTGGATTATAAAATCATTGCGATATAAAATCTATTTATAATAATATAGATTTGTCTATTCGTGTGCAGAAAGAAAAAGTGGACAGAAAGAAGAAGTGAAGAGAACCTTGGAATTATTTCATCTACATCTTGATAAAGGAGGTTAATTATATATAGACCAAGAAACAACCGTCATTCTTTATATTAGGTTTTTAAGAGAGAACAACAATAATAATATGTGTAGGAAAAATGTCATTAGCCTTTCTAAATGCATAACAACTCTAATGTTGTATTAAGGGTTCTACAGATGCTCCATTGCAAGACACTACTACTTTTAGTTTGTGAAAAGCCTTCCGAAGAATTTATGTTGTTGTATATTGATGAGAGTGCCCACGTTAAATTGAAACCTCTTTGAAAACAATATAATGGAACCTGAGGAATTCCCCCTTCTAAAAATAAATCTATTACCATCATAAATTGATTATGTAAGTGCATTTGTAAGTTGAAACATCAATATTCAGTTACAAGTAAGGAATGACGTCTTGAATGCAATCAACTTGCACTTTCTGAATATTTCTTCAAGAACTCATGGAGTAATGCCAGTACAGTTCTTAGATGGAAGTAATGTGAGTACAGTTCTTAGATGGAAGTAATGTGATTTGAAGATACTGAGGCCTGTTAGTGTTGGTCATATCCCTGCATGCATATTTGATATGCATTAGGTAATAGACACAATAAAGATGTATATCAGATGATTGAAAATTTTGTGGTATGTCTAGAAATGACTGAGGAGGGGCTATATACCCGATTTGTATGTATGTTTACCCACTGTATTCATGATTTTAATACATAGTCTCAACAACATTCACTCTTTAGCTATCAATTCATTTTCTCACAGCTCTATTGATATTCATGTCTCTCTTTTTACTAAAGCATGTATTGTAATAATGTGATGCTGCCAAAAAGGTTGCCCACTTGAAAATGCTCTTGGACCATTTGGGAAATGCCCCTTGTATGGTGGCATGGCATGAGTGTTGTTAGATTATTCTACCTCCCATGACCGCTCTCTGTCTCGTGACCACTCTCTACCTCGGGGCCGATGGTGCGGTTGCAACTCCTCTGCTCCTCGCTCACAACTCCCATGGGCACAGTTTTCTCACCACTAGTCCTGTAGTGGTAGTGACTTCAATCAGTGTTGCTCAGCCTCTACGCCATGTCGTGGATCTGCTTCCGGGTGGGGTACAAGGGGTGTTGATTTTCTTGCTGCTGGTGGTTCTAGTTGGTCGAATACCAGCAGAGATTTTACCTGGCTTGGCTCTTCCAAAGGGTTCTCCTGGCTTGCTTTGGCTATTTCTCTGACCAGGAAGGAGAAGGAGAATGAAGAGAGGACAACTGAAGAAGGGTGGTTCCTCTCGGACAACAACCCTGACCCTGCTTCAATGTATGGGATCCTAAGGATGATCGTGATCCACCTCCATTTTCTATTCTTATTTCTTTAGTGGCTTATCAGTTTTTATTTATTTGTTTCTAATTTCAGGGGTTGCCTGTGTTTTTTTTATGTTTTAGTGCTATGTTTGGGTGCTACCCATATGACTCCTAAGGGGTGATCTCACATCTCCCTTTTTTTTTTTGCCGATAGTGTACTATTAAATAATTTTATTAGAGATGCCTATTCATCAAAAACAAAAAAAGCTGTCAAATTTTTGAGTCAATTAAATTTAAGGAAAAAAATTCTACAATTTAGAAACTTAAAAATCACAATTCTTATTGGTTAAGAAAAACTGATTGCAATAGTGCTAGTCTAACGGAAATATAATAAGTTAGCTTCATACAATATAATTTATGCATAACTTTAACATTGAAGATATGAATAAGTTATACCAAAATTACCCTTACCCACCCAAGATATGAATAAGTTACCTTCAAACACTATAATTTATCCATAACCTTTAACATTGGTGCATCTTAAGGGCTAAGGGCTAGATAGCA
Source organism: Cryptomeria japonica (assembly GCF_030272615.1). NCBI lineage: Eukaryota > Viridiplantae > Streptophyta > Pinopsida > Cupressales > Cupressaceae > Cryptomeria > Cryptomeria japonica. Next base: position 53,192 of record NW_026729503.1, on the reverse strand, counting down.
ATTTCCCCCAAGATAACCATGAGATCACTAATTTTCCATGGGGCATAAGTTTAGTGGAAAATTATAGAAACAACATTTTGAAAATGGAAACTATTGATTGACTTTAAAATAAAATAATATTTCTCTTACCTACCCTTCTTAACCATTAGATGGATTTTTGGGAAAAACAATATTAAAATTATCCTTACCTATCCAAGATAACCATCAGATAATTGATTTTCCACAAAGGCATAAGTTTAGTGGAAAATTATAGAAATGACTTTTTGAAAATTGAAACTATTGATTCACTTTTAAAATTAAAAAAAAAAATTCTTTTACTCACGCTTCCTAACCATTTGATGAATTTTTGGAAAAAAATATGCCAAAATTAACCTTAATTATGCAAGATAACCATAGGATCACTAATTTGCCACCTGGCATAAGTTTAGTGGAAAATTATAGAAACAACTTAAATTTGAAAATTGAAACTATTTATTGGTTTTGAAAATAAAATAATTTTTCACTTACCTACCTTTCTTAACCATTGGATGACTTTTTGGAAAAAAAATTGTACCAAGATTATTAAACTATTTATTCATTAATTACCTCTACCTACCCACTATCCACTTTGGGTGATTTCCATTTAACCATTCACCTATTTATTTTGCTCCATACATCCAATTTCTCTAATGTGTCATTTGTCTCCTTTTCTTTTCTATATCATCTTATTGATATGGGCATATTATTTTTAGTTTCTATATGGCCTACAATCTTTCATTCTTCGAAATGACCTTCTACACTTTAATTTGCTGTAATTTTCCCAACACGGAAGGAGAAGAGGAGAAGAAGAGAAAGATGGGTTTTCTAAGAATTCTTCCATAGATATTTTGAAGTTGAGAATGGAAATTATTTCCTCTGCATTTATAAAGAAGAGGTTTATCGATTCATAAATTTGCAAGTCAGTAAATAGTTCTTTGAATTCTTTGAATTCTAAGTTAATTTCCTCCGTTTTACGTTTTACAATCATAATATTTTATTTCCTTCTTTTTGGCTTTACAATGATAGTCTTTCATTTTCCCCTTTTTGGCTTACTATGTGGCATTAGGTTTTGTTTTTGTTGTTTTGTATGCAAACAACAAATCTAATATTACATAGATAAATTAGGTTTTAACTCTTGATTATTTGATAAAGGATAGCTAAGAAACATCTGAAATATTGAATGAAAAATATATACAATAAAATTCAAAAAGTCCATCCATTTTTATTTTTTTATCCTATTCATATTAACTCTTGATTATTTTATCTGATTTATATTGTATTGAATCCAGTCCATCCATTTATATTTTTTTATCCTAGAATTATTATAATTCTTATACTCTACTTTTAATTTTCCCATGCATGAATTCTTATTGAATCCCATATCTTATTGAATCCCATATCCTTAATGGAAAATAGGAAACAAAAAGGATGCAAGAAGATTGTGGTTCTGTATACTATTGCAAAGAGCTCAAAAGCCCAGAAAATCGATTGGATGATGCATCCGTACCATCTGGTTGAAGGGGAGGGATGTTTGTTGTTAATAAAATATCTTTTATCCTTCCTTTTCATCTTCATCAGATGCATCACCCAGTTAGTTTTCTAGGTAGATGAAAGCATTTAGAGAATGTGTGTTTCCTGAACGTCGTTGAAGAGGATGGGATTTTCCATTGGATCACGATCATATGATTTCTGTAAAGGTCAATCTTCTAATTCGTTTTAACAATTTTTAAATCATTTTCTTAGTAGATTTGAAAATCACTGCATTATAAAACCTATTTATACTAACTTATATAGCTTTGTCTATTCATGTGCAGAAATAAGTGGTGAGAACCTTGGAGTTATTTCATCTTATATAACAAGAAACGACGTCATTCTTTATATTAGGTTTTTAAAGAGAGGATGACAATAATAATATTTGTAATTGAAAGATTAGCCTTTCTAAATGCATTAACAACTGCTACTGTGTAGTAGTGATCATTGTCTTATTTTACAATGATGGCTGAAATAATACCATGGATCTCTACTAATGAATTAGTAGACAAAAGAAGTGGATAAGAAATTTTATCAACTTTTTTTAAAAGATCAAGAAACTTTATTAGGTTTCTGATTTTTAATAATAGAGAATAATATTATATTATTTTTATTTGCAAAAGTAGCTTTTGTCATATTTGGTGATCCATGATTTATTTTACTATGATCTCATTAAATAAGTAACAGGTAATGTCGCTCTACAAGTTTTGGATTTTCAATGGAGATAGTAAAATGTTCTTCTAATTCCTCTCGAAGAGATAGTTAGAGCTTTAAATTGGGTTTTCCTTGAACAAAGATTGATCCGATCTTTTGACATCATATTTAACTAATAACTGAAATTTGAGAACACAACGTACTTCAATTAATTGTAAAGTTGAAATTTTGAGAACATGGTTATGGCAGGGAAAAAAAAGGGATGGCTTTTTTCTATATTTTTAAATCGGGGATGTTTCAAATGGTTAGACTGGAACTGCATGGTAAAGTTTGAGAATAGCTTTATAGATATTTAATTTTCCGCAAGAATGTTAGTTCAGTCAATGGTTTAAGTGTCTATCAGCTTTGATTCATTAAAAAACGCGAATGGAGAGTGCGAAGGTCGTCTTTGCGGGCTAGGGTTTTACCCCAGCCTGCATGTTCGTTTTCTGCCAGTGTGGTGTGCTCGGAGAGTGTTTGGGTGCTGCGATTTGGCGTGGGTTTCTTCTGTGTTGTGGAGTTTCTGTAGGGGATGGATTTGTGCCAGTTAAACCTCGTTCTAAAGGCAGGAGGCAAAAGCAGTCTCTCAAGCATAGGCAGAATGAGCAGGATTTTAATCATTTTGAGGTTTTGGCATTGGAGGAAGGGATTCCAATGGAAGTATCTTCTAGAGCAGTGGGCTTGGGAAGGACTGAGGGGGTGGATGGTTATGTCCCGACTTCTCAGGCACCCCAGTTACCTCTAGAAATTTCTCTTGGTCAGTAGACACACAAATCTGATGATTCTAGTATCTTGCAGGATGATGTGGTTTTGGCAGACTTGGCCAAAAAGGTTTCGAAATCTAGCAAGAGCAAAGGTTCTTCTCAAGCTTTGGGTTTGCTTCAGCAGCCTCATAAGAGGAGTGCATTGGAAACCCCTAAAGGAGGTCGTAAAACAGATCAGGAGAAGTTTCATTCAGTTGGGGATTTGTTAGTGGAGTCTGGGTTGGTGAAGACTACTGACTCCCACTTTCCACATTCTCTTAAATGATTATTCTTTCTCGGAATGTGCGGGGATTGAATAGCTCCTCCCATCAAAAAACTATTCGTGATTTGGTGGGTGTTCATTTTCCATATATATTTTGCATTCAAAAGACAAAGCTTTATGTTGATCTTATGTTTCAGTAAGCTTCAACAATGTGGTGTTACGGCCAGTTATGGCCAGTGTCAGTGTATTGATTCTTCAAGTTGTTCAGGCAGATTAGCTCTCTTTTGGGATTCGCGTAAGGTTACTCCTCTTTGGTGGCTCTCTAGTCAATTTTCTTTTTCCTTGGTTGCCTCTAGTTTGGAGTCCAGTGACATTTTTCTGGTTACTAATGTCTATGCTCCCATTGATATTCGAGGAAAATCCTAGTTGTGGTCTCATCTTAGGCATATTCGGTCTGGTACTCATTTCCTACCTTGGGTTCTTGCTGGTGAATTTAACTCTATCCTAAGCTTAGCTGAGAAGAGGGGTGGATAGGCCAGATTGGATCCTTCCTCCATTCTCTTTCAGGATAATGTAGATTTTCTGGGCCTAGTTGATGTCAAGCCGTTTAATGGCATCTTTACTTGGACCCATCAGCGGTGTGGAGCAGATACTATTTCTGAGAGACTATACATATTTTGGGTCTCTTTCTTTTGGGTAGGGGATAGGGTGTTGTCTAGCTCAAAGATCCTACGCTGGCAGGGTTCTGATCATTGGCCAATTAAGTTTTCTATTGGGTTTTTTTGTGGTCATCGAAATACTCCATTCAAGTTCCAACTAATGTGGCTCCGAGAGGCTTCTCTCCATGATCTCATGGCTCGTTGGTGGCATGATGGGGTACCTGCCTATGGTACATCTATGTATACTTTTGTTAAGGAGTTGCAATTTGTGAGATATCAACTAAAGAAATGGAGCAGGGTGTGTTCTATCTTGAAGGAAAAGAGGTTCTCAGGAGTGCATTGATGCTATTACTCGGCATATTCGTGAATTTGGTTTCACTGAAGTTTTGGGATCTGCTGAGTCTCGGGCCTTGAAGGATTTGGAAGAGTGGGAGCTTCAAGAGGAGATCTTTTGGAAGCCAAAAGATCGAAATGATTGGCTTCAAGCATGTGACCATAATAATACTTTTTTCCATTAATTTGTCCAGGCTTGTCGGTAGAGGAGCATGATATCCTCCCTAATCAATTCGGTTGGCATTCAGTTGACCTCCCTTCCGGCTATATCATGTGAGGCATATCAATTTTATTCAGCCCTTTTCTTAGATGATGTGCCCCCTGCTTCTATGGAGGAGAACCAAATCTTGGCTTGTATCCCCTCTTTGGTCACTAATATGATGAATGAGTCTCTCATGCATCGAGTGACTTTGTCAGAACTTGAAGAGGTTGTTTTTGGTATGGCTAAAGGCAAAGCTCTGGGCCTAGATGGTTTTCCTATTGATTTTTTTCAAGATTTTTGGGACATCATCAATTTGGATTTGTTAGCAGCTATCCAAGAATCTCATAGTAGCAAGCAAATGCTTCGAAACTTGAATTCTAACATCCTGGTTCTTATTCCTAAAAAGGAGGGTGCCAATCAACTTGAGTTCTTTAGACACATTGCTGTCTGCAATGTTGTGTATAAAATTATCACTAAATTGATTGCTGAAAGACTAAAAATTTGGCTTCCTTCATTAATCTCTGATGAGCAAGGAGGTTTTGTGGTTGGCAGACAAATTTTCAATGGGGTTGTTATTTCTTCTAAAGCCATTCATTCTGTGGCAACATCTAGGGAAAGGTCTATGTTTATCAAATTGAACATGGCTAAAGCTTATGATAGGGTTAGATGGAGCTTTTTGTGTCAAATTCTCTTGGCCTTTGACTTCAATTTGCAGTGGGTCAGTTGGATTATGAGTTGTGTGACCTCTTCTTCCTTCTATGTTTTTATCAATGGTGAGCCATCACAATTATTTGGTTCTTCAAGGGGTTTGAGGCAAGGTGATCCTCTCTCCTTATTTGTTTATCATCATGGTTGAAGGCTTGGGACTTTTCATCAAGTCTCAGGTTGCTCAAGGGGTGATCAGGGGGTGGAGGTGGGGTATTGGATTTCCTAAGCTTTCACATCTCTAGTTTGTGGATGATGCAACTCTTATTGGGGTTTCTCCTCTTCAGGAGGTTGAGTCAATTAGGAAGTTGTTGGATGTCTATTTAGCTGCTTCAGGGAAGCAGGTGAATGAGCTTAAGTATTCAATCTATTTCTTCAATACCCCCGATGCTATCCAAAGGAGAATTGCTAATACTCTAAGGTTCCAAATTGGTTCTCTTCCTTTCATCTATCTGAGTATTCCTATTGTTTTTGGTTGACAACCTAGACCCTTTTGGCAAGGGTTGTTGGATAAGCTGCGATGAAAGGTTAACCATCAGAATCATAGGTGGCTTTCTACTTTTGCTTGTGTTACTCTTCTTCAATCTGTGATTCAGGCTCTTTCTATTTATAGGGGTTTTGTTTAGGTTGCTCCAAGGTATTTCCTTAAGGAATTCGATGCTTTGTCTCGTCAATTCCTTTGGAGTGGTAACTTGCACTCTTCTAAATGGAGTTTGGTTAAGTGGGAGCTAGTTTGCCAACCTAAAAATGAGGGTGGCATTGGTCTTCTCTCAACGGTTTTGAACAATCAGGCTTTGGTGGCAAAATTTTACTCGAGGTGGTGTACCAACCGACATCAATTGTGGGCTCGTATCCTTACTTATAAGTATTTGGGTACCATTCATGATTGAAATGTTCCTCGATACCAGCTGGCAGGCAGGGGCTCTATGATTTGGCATACTTTGAAAATTGGGGCACACTTCATAAAAGAGGGTGTTTTTTGGATTTGTCACAAGGGCTCTGAGGCTCTTTTTTGGTTGGATTCTTGGGATGGTAATCCTACCATTATTTATATGTATTCTCATTTATAGCCTCTTTATGATAGTTTTGTAGTTGTTGGGTGGACTTCAGTAGGATATATTAAGACAATTCAGAACTTTGGATCTGCTTTTGGCTATAGATGGAGGGGTCCTAGTGAGTGGCCGCCGAGCGGTTCTAAGGAGTCTTGACAAGAGTTGGCCCATATTCTTTCTTCTTGGAACTGTAATTCCTTGGAGGGACTAGATATATTAGCATGGGGTAGTGAGTCATTTAGGAAATATTCAATTGCTTATGGCTATAAGAAGTCGGTTCATGAAATTTATGGTGGTGAAGAGGTGCCTTGGTGGAAATATGTTTGGAATTGTTTTCTTGGCCTAAATATAATTTTTCTTGTGGCTAGTGGTTTAAAATCGATGTCTTACTTGGGATAACTTATGTAAGCGAGGTTTTTGTGGGCCCTCTATGTGTGTTCTTTGTTGTAATAGTGAGGAGATTGTCACCCACCTTCTCTTTCAGTGCTCATTCTCTAGGAGGATTTGACACTATTGGTGGGGAAACTTGGAACCGTACCTATTGGCATGTTGCTTCTTTGGTTGAGTTTTGGGACCGCTTGGGCTAGACACCTGTTGGTACTCCTTTTCTTCAAGTTGCCTCGTCTTTGGGTCCAACTTTTATTATTTGGCACATCTGGTAGGAGAGGAATCAGTAGATTTTCCAAGATGTCAAACTTGTTTCTCAACATGTGTGGTTGAAAATCCTGAATCCTGTTAGGGAGACTCACTTGGCAAAATGTGACCTTGCTAGGGGAATGGCTCCTTGGGATATTGGAATGGAGTTGTCAATTGTCTTGCTAAGTGGGCTTTTGTCTTTATGGAGGGGTGATCTATTGAGGATAGGGGACAACTTTCTTTGGAATTGTCTCATCAGTTGGATCATCTTGTTGATCAGGATAAGTCTTTGTAATCTTTTCTTTATTGGGCTCTTTGCCTTCTTTTGATGTACTTCTTCTGTTTTGAATCATTTTTTACACCCTTTTTATTGCCAGGTGTCTATTAGCTTTATGTAGCAGTATTTTGATGGAAAAATCCATGCAGTTCCACTCTCACGTTCTATTAAGGGTTCTACAAATGCTTCATTGCAAGATAGTTATTTTTGTACATGGCTTTCATACTTTTAGTTTGTTAAAAGCCTTCCTAAGAATGTATGTTGTTCATGTATATTGATGAGAGTTCCCATGTTAAATTGAAGCCTCTTTGAAAATAATATAATGGAACTTGAGGAATTTCCCCCCTTTAAAATATCACACTTTTAAAAATAAATTTATGACCATCATAAATTCATTTTCTAAGTGCCTTTGTAAGTTGAAGCATCAATATTCAATTAAAAATAAGGAACGACGTCTTGAATGCAATCAACTTGCAATCTGTGAATATTTCTTCAAGGACTCATGGAGTAATGTCAGTACAGTTCTTATATGGATTTAATGTGATTTGAAGATACTCAAAGGCCTGTTGGTGTTGGTCATATCCCTGCAAGTATATTTGATATGCATTAGACACAATAAAGATGCATATCAAATGTCTGAAAATTTTGTGGTATTTATAGAAGGAGTGGCTATATACCCAATTTGTATGCATGTTTACTCTCTAGCTATTTTTCCCTGGAACAAAATCAGTGTAAAATTATTTGCAATAAACTTGTTAATCTAATTTTATTTAGCATCTAACATAGATTTAATCAAAACGACAATCTAAAAAATATGCAATCATCATGGTAAAAAATAATGAACACAAACACATGTTAGTTGAGTCAATGGTTTAAGTGTCTATCAGATTTATGTAGTAGTATTATGATGGTAAAATCTATCCAGTTCCATTCTCACGTTGTAATAAGGGGGTTGTACTGCAGCCTCTTGAGATGCTCCATTGCAAGACTGTTATGTACATTTGATTTTTGTTCATGGCTTTACGAATGAGATCTTTTTCTGAGAGTTCCATTACGCATATACTTATATATCAGGATCTAGTTTGCTTGCTCGGTGAAAAAACCCATCAGCCCCACCAACCAAATTTTAAGGCGATAGTTTAAGACCATATTATATAAACCAAATTTTAAGGCAATAGTTTAAGATTTTAGGCTGTAAATTATTTATTATAATTTTTTTTTTTAATGAGAATGAATTTTTATAATTGATTAAGATTTAATTATGGTTATATTAATGTTAGCATAAAATGTACAAATTGGTAAGTTTTATTTATTATTTATTATTTTAAAAATTGTTATAATTTAGTGGAGAGTGGGGGAAGTGTACAACGTGATAGCAACGTGTTAGTCAATCGCAGCCGTTTATTGCAAAATCAACGGTGTAAAACGCGCGACTAACATGTGTGTTAATCAATCCGATGCAGTTTTGGAGCCAAAATAGACACGTCTGTAATGGCCGAAGTAATTGGTCGCGGCTATTCTGGCTCCAAAACGGACCTTTCGTACAACGTGATAGCGATGTATTAGCCAATCGCAGTCGTTTATTGCAAAATCGACGGTCAATCCATACTGCCATCTTGGAACTAGAATAGACGCATCCGAGGGTGGTGTCATATCCATCACTAGCAACCTCCAAGTTGGATCGTGTAGGTGTGGACAAATAGGAACTAGCAGTTGCAGGAGAACTGCCTGCAACAGGTCGCCGATAGGCGAGGCTCAAATTGGGGAGGAATTTACAAACTACGAAGTGAAAAAGAGTGTTAAATTTAAAATGAGGAAAGAGAATGCAGAAGTGGAGATGACATTGAATATTATAGTGAGTCAAATTGAACTATGCACAGAATTTTGGAACATTATTGTTGGCGATTATTTGAATTGTTTTTTGTAAATCTTTACAAGAAGGTGTCAACTATATTTTGAAGCACTTATGATGAGCGAAGCATCTAATATGTAATCATCAAGAAGAAGCTGATGATATGTGAAGATTACATCCTGTAGGGGGAGGAGACAAAATGAAGTGAGCCAAATTGTGCAAAAAATTGTTTTATAGTGTGTGGAAGAGATAGTGTGAAGTGAGTACGGTGGAGAAATATTTAAGTTAAAGGTAGAAGATTTGTTTGGAGTGTAAAGGAAAACAATTTACGGGGTAAATTATTGAAAGTACGAAGTGCAAAGAGAGAGGAAAGGTTGGTGTTACCTTTCATTTGTCTGGTTTTCATTGTGTGAATGTAAGAAATCATTATTATCAGAGTTCGCATCATTCTCTGTTGTGCATTCTTGTTCTATTCCATAAATATGCCAATGTGAGCAACCATCCATGTACAATAGCTTCCAATTTGCAATGATGTGTTCTTTTGATGCACCTATATCTACAGGAATATGACGAAAGGGTTTGTACAAGAGCAACTCACTCCAACAATAGGCTTCAAAGTTGTCATCATCCTCATTTGGAGAGGTTTTAAATTGTGGGTAGATATTGACAATTGCTTGTTTTTGCAGTTTTTTCCATTTATGCTTCTTACGCTGGCTATTGTATGAAAATTGTTGTGTTGGCTGTATCAGTGAGACTTTTTCCAATTCAATAGGCCTTTCCATATAAGTAGAAATATAAGATTTGCAAAGTTTGGCATTGTCATTTTGATTAGTAATACGATGGAGGACCTTGCTACTAACATTAACGTGGATAAAATGGTGGCTACAACTGATCAATGGTAGCTTTTGCAACATATGTCAATTTTCCTATGCGCTAATGTCCCGATCAACAACTATCCCCGTCATGAATTTTTGGTATGCTAGCAAGATGGTATCTTGAGTATTAGTTGTAGCAACTATTTTTTTTAGCATATCAACATAGCCTTCTGATTTTTGTTCTGTTTTTGAAGCATATTTGGAGATATATTGCAAAACAGGCATTCTGGAACAAAAAGGTTGGCAATCAACATTTGCACGCCATATTGCTAGCATAATTGGGCTATGAATATTTAAACGACTGTCATTTCTTGCTGGTTGATAACATGGCTTATGGTCAGTATCAATAATCAACGTTGAAAAATCTTGCTTGGGCCAAGGGGCCCTATATCGACAATGGAGGGTTGGGCCTTTTTTTTTAAGAAAGTATGAGTAGAGCATTTTGTATGTCGTTGAACAACATTGACCAGTTCCTCATAATCAGAGATAGGGTTAGCAGCCAGAATTTTGTTTGTATCAGCCATGCATGGATCAAATAGTGAAGTACTGTGGAGTCTATTGTCTCGGGCAAGTTGGCTACGAGGATTCCATGTTGTAACATACCTATCAAAAAAGGACTTAGCTAATTGGACATCATCATAGTTAGACCAGTCTATATTGTCCATATCAGGTGCATTCGGCAACCACAGAAAGCCATGTATATGTGTGGAGCAGCGATGTTGCCATTCATATTTGTACCAATGGTCTTTTGATTTCAAAACTTTGTCAATAATCTCCTCATGGAATATTGTGAATCTAAAATGCAAGAACAACGCTATAACATGTGGATTGTGGACAATGTTTTCTATAAATTTTTTATTTATGGATTGGAATTCTAAAGAGGAGTTGGCTGGAAATAATTTATGTAGTTCTGGCCATTTTGTATCGGCTGCACTCAATGTGAAGAACAATGTAGGTGATCCCAATTGGCGTACCATTGATGTGAGGTCCTTGCGTGATCTATTCCAAAAAGCTCTAGTGCCTCGTAGCGAAGCCGCAAAACGCATTAACTGGTTTGGTAATTGATCAGAAGGTGTAGCCTATAACTGTTCAGGCAAGGCTTGCAACGTAGTTGGGAAGAAGTCTTCTAAGTTGGTCCGTAGGAAAACTGAAGCTGACTGTTGGGAACAGTGTCTCATTATTAGATTGTAAAGCTAATATCTGAACCTAACATGTTGTCCAAGTCTTTGGTCATGATATCTTATCAAGTGCAAAGCATATTCATGCAAGTGAACATGTTTTGTCCTTGGTTGGAGTGGCAGTGCAGATCCGTTTGGGAACAATGTTGGGAAAGCCATAGCGAACAAGCCTTCGGTGTTGTATTCATTAATGGGTGAGCAACTTATTTCGGGCCAAGTTGCAACATTTCAATCATCCTTATCTAGGTGCAATATCTTTTTAATGGCATCTAGTTCAGGGGTTGAACATGACAACTTTGGAATGAATGATGATGTGGTCTGTAATTCAACTTCATCATCATTATAGAATGACTCTTGTGTTGGGGAAGGAGGCTGTAGATCAATGCAATTTGGAAGGGCATGCAAAAAAACAGATATATCGGTAGATGTTTATGGCAATAATTCAGCAGCTGCAATGTCAATGATAACATCACTATAGTAGTGGTCATGTTGAATTTTGTAATTCAATGCGTCCATAGCATGGAATCTGTTTACATAACAGTCATATTTTTTTCCTTCGAGATTTGTCCTTCGAATAATTACAATCTCCAAATGTTGGAATTTGTGTGGCAAAGTAGTTGCTATTTCTGAAATGTCTTGTGGGAAATTAATGGTGTGTCCTATATATTTGTACTGACCACCCCTGGCATGGCTAACTTGCAAAACAGGAGCAATCCTTGCTATAAGCATTTCTTCTACTTGTGAAAGTCATTTTAAAACTATGGGTTGTTCGCCAATATCCATATTGTTTGCAATAGAGAATCGGTGAACACCCTTTTCATTATAGCATCTTGAGCAAATGACGTCAGGTTGAGTTAATTTGACATGCATACCAACATACTTTTCTTTCCAGATTGTACATATGTGTAGATTTGACAAGCTATCTATTCTTGTTCGGAAAGAAGCCAATGCATTTGTAAATTCAGAAGATCTGAAATGGTCTAAGATTGGTATTGTTGTAGCAATAAAAGTTACATTTGTCTACTGATCAATTGGAAAAGGTTGCCTGTAGGGTTGTTCATATTGTGCGACTGACTGGGCGAGCACAGTTGAATGTGGCAGGAGCATATCTGAAGGATGGGTTGCAGATGAGCTTGACAATATTTGAGGTATGGGAATACCAGTAGACTGGGTTGCAACCAGATTTGGCAATGGCTGCAAAGTATTGGAATCCATGTTTTGATTAAGGCGTTTGTATTGCCGCTTTATAGAAATTTCTCTCTATGTTTTGCATAGTAAAGCCTATTTTGTTCTTTCTTTCTAGCTTTTTTGAAATCAGATATTTGTGTAGCAGGCTCTTTGGAGATCTGAGAGAAATACAAGAATGGTGGTGTGTTAGAATGAGAAGTATTAAAGGGGAAAAAACAAGTGGAGGGCTATTGAGTGTGAGGCACATTTGGTTGGAAGTGTATTTGCGATGCAAGAATATGAAATGAAGTGAAGAGTCCTCAATTGGTAGAACCCCAATTCCCTTCCAATGGTTCTCCACCCTCCTCTGTCAATTGAAGATGAAGGGAATTCTATTTTATGGATGGCCTAATGATAAGGGGCACACCTCGATCAAGTGCATTTGTGCAAGGGTGTATATGGGTGTGGTTGCATACTTATATGTATAGAAATGGTATGCAAGGGTGCATTTAAATGGCGCAGTGCATTTATGCAAGGGTACATATAAATGTGGTTGTTTAGATGAATGCAAGGAAATATGTACATACTTATTTATGTATATAGACATATATGTAGTTCAAAATTGTTTATAGTTAGATGTGTACATATGTAAATACATAGACAGAGGAGCATATATATGTATATGCACATACACACATGCATATATTCCTACATAGATATATATAGATAAATAGGTAAATAGTCAGATATATGTAGTTTAGAATAGTATATACTTACATATGTGCATATGTAGATAGATAAATATGTTAACATATATATGTATATGTATATGTATATATACTAACATGCATGTGTGTGTGTGTGTGTGTGTGTGTGCGCGCAGAGTTAGATGCATATGTATAAAGATTTATTTAAAGAAGGTAGCATATATGCAATTTAGAATGCCAATCTAATGTCGTTTGACGGGCAGGTCATGAGAACAACCATTATAAAGGAACAACATTAATTTAACAAAGGACATTGCAGAATACAGGTAGCATGGCTATTATTATGGACAGAAGACAAATACATTAATGCCTTAGTTAAGAAAAAAACTGAAAGAATCATATAAAGGTGGGAAAGAAGGATATAGAGTAACAAATGTTTGAAAAGAGTAACTAATCTAAGATATAGATTAACAAAGTTAAATAACAAGAAAAGGAAAAAAATTTGGCGAAAACACATAGCTTAGACGTTGATTCCTTAAGAAAATGTAAATATGAAGTACAAAATCTATTGGGCACGCAAAGAATACCAACAACCTATGTGAGGGCGTGAGGTCTTGTTACAACCAATAAGTTGAAAAGAGATGATAGCAAACATAGATGTGGACAACCATGTTTTTAATTTCTGGTTTTTTCCGAAAATCCTATATGTCTGCACTAAATTAGTAATTCACTATTTCATAGGGAAGTTAATTTTCGAAGAAGTGATTACAATATAACAAAGTTATAATTGAGTAATTTGCAACCATTCTTGTTTTTTATTTGGCAAGATTCTATCACAATGCAATAAAGTTGTAGCTCACAAGTTGCTTTAAATTCTAACCCAATGTGAAATAACATAGATGCAATTTCAGAACGTAGATGAAAGAATACAAGTAGAATGTAAATGTGCATGAACAATCATTGAAAAGATAAACTTGTTGGACCATAATTGGAGGGGTGAATTTGAGTCTCGTAAATTCGTGTAAGAACCTTTTAGTGGAAGACTTATTCTAGTAAAAAGAGGCCTTTGTGAGGTGAAAGTTACATGAAAATAATACTTACCATTATGGTTGACCAAGTAAACAAAGACGAAGGAAAAATAGTAATTGTAGGAAGCATTTTAGACAATGGGGAAATTGGATTAATGGTAGTTAATCCTATCACGGCCTCTTCCATTCAAAAGTCCTATCAATGATTCTGGTAACATATAATCTAACAAAGCTTTACAATATAGAAGACCTCCAAACTATGCTGGCAAGGTAGAATATAACAAAAGTGTATTATGGCAGAAATATGTTGTTCAAAAATCATGAAAGACAGTGAAGACGCTTCAATCGGTTGTGACATTCTTCTATTGTGACATTCTTCTATTTGTATCTCAATTCTTCTGTTTGTTGTGCCTTGTGTTGTCTACTTGGGGATGATGCAAAGCATTGAGCTCTCATTTGGTCTCTTCCATGTTGACTCAAAAGACACACATTCCCTTCTTCCAATATGCTTGTGCTTCCACTATGTTTGGGGGATAAGGTTAATTTAATACAAATATTCAGGCTATACATTAATATTAATAAGAGCATACTGACCCCGAAGTTAGTGGAGCCCTTATGTGCTTTATGTTTTATGACCATTATCCTTTGATTTGCCATTTCTTGTGGGCATATCATTGTGGTAATGTGCTTGTCTTTGGATTCATGCTACCTTAAATAAATCGCTACCTATCAAGCATGTGCAATCATTTTAACGTGGGGGCATACACTCTGCTCAATGTTTCACTTTATGCACATACCATAACATATTTCAATACTCAAGTTACTTTGCAAACTAAGCCTTTTTCTTTGTAATTTTGTATTCTTTTTTTTTTCACGACTCAAGTGAACCTTAGCAGGCTAGCAGTCATGATTCTCTCTCTTTTCTCTAATTTCCCTTTTATCTTGATATTGAAGTAGTAAGACACGAAAGACCCTTGGGGGCTTAGTGTGTCTTGTCTCTTTGATGCCTTGATGAAAGTTTTCAATGCAAACCTTTGTACTTTACTATGAGTATGCTTAGTCTCATACTCTCGTAGAAGTGGGGGTAAATGTAGTATCCTAAATTGTACTCGCCACTACAATTTTATCCTCACTTAGGAATCACTTTCATGTTCATCCTCTAAATCTTGATTGAATCTCTGATTCCACTCACAGTAGTCATCGAACTCAACTTTTCAATTGTCTATGCTTTCCTCCCCCTTAATCTTGGGACCTTGATGTCCAGGATCAGTGCCATGGCCCTCTCAAAAAGGGCCCATTTTGGGGCCTCATAATAGTCACTCAGTTTGAATGGGAACCTAGATCCCGTGTTGTCCTGTGTCAAAAATTTAATTAATTTTTTACTAGCAAGTATAAAAGAAGGTCTACCCCTCTCATTTTAAACCTAATGAACAAATTGAAGATCTCAATTACACTCTAGAAAATTCAAGTGAGCAAGCAATTAGTCATCTATAAATCATTGGAGTAGAAGTAAAGTCAAGATTCAAGCATTAGAGATGAAATTCATGTTCTATGTTTTATGAAGACTATCTACATGAAACCCTAATTCCCTGTGAAGACAAAAAAAAATCATTAAAGGTACATCATTAGTGTTACATTCATCTTTAGTCTTTACCTCAAAAAGAAAGCTTTTCATTACACTACTTCATTTACATTCCAATTCTATTTCATGGTTAATTCCAAAACTGAGGTTTGACCCAAGGAAAACCCCTATTCCCAAATATTTTCTCTTTTTCACTGTGTGTCGGAATAGGTACAAAGTTGCGTTTTAGAGGATCAACAATATTCACAAAGACAAACAAGTTCCCCTTTTGATGGAAAAAATTTCAGAGGACCAAGGGGTCCACCACCATGGTCCTGAAAATTCAGGTTGATTTTTTGGGAACAGATCCAAACCTTCATCTAGTGCTCAAATCCAATTTTGTGGCTCCATTTGACGATTGACACTCACTATTTATGCATAATTGCTTCAATAATCCACCATTATATCCTAATCTTTAATTAATTTGAATTCAATTCAATTCAAGGGAAAGAAGAGCCCCATTTAGGAGGCGTGGAATTAGATCAGAATCTAGCTCTATTAGGCTTAGATCTATCAATTTTCTATCTATCCCTAATGTGATGGTAATTAAGCAAAACATTAATGATCATACTACATCCCTTGATGAAACCCTAATTTTTCACCATTATGAATTTCATTTTCTTTATATACTTTAGCGTGCATATGCATGAAGTTTCATATGACTACTAAATTCAAGGCTAAATGTAGCATCATAAATTATGCTCCATAATGACGCAAGACCAATTTCATACTCTATTTGGCACATTCCTTGGTTTCCACTCCCCTAGTGCATTTTAGGACCATTGCTAGCCTCAAGCCTAAACCTCAACTCAAGCAATATTCTATGATTATCTCTAGAAGACTTTACCAATGATCGTAATCCTATGGATTTTACCAAATTCCTGAGATAGGAACATGTTTAATATATTAGGCCCATTCTCTTGTATCTTTCCTTTGAACAAGCCAATAGGCATGGATCCCATCACCCAAAACTAGTTTCTTTCCTATTTGGCATGGAATTTTGAGACACGATGTGTGTCAACCTTTATTTGTGTTATGTGTTTTTGGTTTTGATAATTGATCATTCTGTATCATTTTTTTAAGTCAAAAATTGACCTTTTGACTCATATATAAACACGAAATTTAGCACTTGAAACTATCTAATGATTTGAATTCTAAGGGGAAAATCTACCAAAATAAAGACGTAGCTCCTCAAATCTAAAAGTGTTCTTGATCTACATACAATTTATATTGTTGTAACTAGCACTTTTGAAGTTATAATGGAAGCTCTTTGAATGTTGACGGATTACTTGGAACTATGCAATCACTTATTTGCCATGAGGGATAAGTTTAATGAAAACAATAAAAATATTTTTTTGGAAACCTAAATTATTTTATTCTCCTATAAAAAAATAAAAAGTAAGTAATATTTCCCTTACTTACCCAATATAATAATTGGATCACTAACTTGCCACAAGACATAAATTTAGTGGAAAATTATAGAAACAATGCTTTGAATTTTGAAACTAATGATTCACTCTTAAAATAAAATAGTATTTCTCTTACATACCCTTCTTAACAATTCCTTGAAAATTGAAACTATATTCCCTTTTAAATTAAAATAATATTTCTATTGGTAATCAAGCTTAACTATTTGATGGCTTATTGAGAAAAATCATGTCAAATTTTTTAAACTTTTTAAACATTTATTGTCTATACCTACCCACTATCTACTTTGAGTAATTTCCATTTAAAATATTCTAATTTTCCTTGCCTACCAAAGATAACCATTAGATCACTAATTTTCCATGGTGCATAAGTTTAGTGGAAAATTATGGAAACAAATATTTGGAAATTGAAACTATTGATTTTCTTTTAAAATAAAATAAAATAATATTTCTTTTACCTTCATTATGGCTTATTCCAAAATTATTAATCTATTTAATTATTTATTATCTCTACCTAACCTCTATCTACTCTTAGTAATTTCCTTTTAAATTATTTAGTTCCCTTATCTACCCAAGATAACTATTGGATCATTGTTTTGCCACGGGCCAAATTTTAGTTAAAATTTGTAAAAACAACCTTTTGAAAATAGAAACTATTGATTGATTTTTGAAATAAAATAATATTTCTCTTACCTACCCTACT
This sequence comes from Cryptomeria japonica, assembly GCF_030272615.1. Taxonomy (NCBI): domain Eukaryota; kingdom Viridiplantae; phylum Streptophyta; class Pinopsida; order Cupressales; family Cupressaceae; genus Cryptomeria; species Cryptomeria japonica. Next base: position 35,563 of record NW_026729503.1, on the reverse strand, counting down.
TAACCATTAGATTACATATTAAAAAAAATCTTACTAAAATTACTAATTTTCCAAGGGACATAAGTTTAGTGGAAAATGATAAAACCAACTTTTTGAAAATTGAAATTGTTGAATGGCTCCAAATGAGACCACCAAGGATCAAGTTTTGAGCCTATGGAAAGCATTGACGAGGTATATAAGTTAAAAAATAAATAATTTAAATATTTAAAATTAATTTTTTTTTTTAAAGAAAAAAAAATCACAATTCTTATTGGTGAAGAAACAATTGAATAATAATGAGTTAAGAAAAATTGAGTGCAATAATACAACAAGTACTAATAAGTTACCAAGGAATAATTGAATAACAATGACTTAAGAAAATTTGAGTGCAATAATACAACAAGTACTAATAAGTTACCTTCATACACTATAATTCCAATATTACCTTTATCCAATCCTAAGGGTTGACATTGGAGATACAAATAAGTGATACCAAAATTACCCTTAATAACCATCCAATTATTAATTTGCCACACTGCATAAGTTTAGTGGAAAATTATAGAAACAATTTTTTGATAATTGAAACTATTGATTTGATTTAAAAATAATAATAATATTTCTTTTGCCTACTCTTCCTCAATATTAGATGACATATTTGGAAAAAATCATACTAAAATAACCCTTACCTACCCAAGATAACCATTGGATCACTATTTTGCCTGGAGGCATAAGCTTAGTGGAATATTATAGTAACAACTTTTTGAAAATTGAAACTATTAATTCACTTTTAAAATAAAATAATATTTTTCATACCTACCCTTTTAACAATTGGATGGCTTTTTGGAAAAAAACTATATTAAAACTCATTGCATTTTAAAACTTGCAGTCTAACTCATGCTCATGCATATGCAAAAAGTGGTACCCTTAGTTGTCCTTGGTGACAAAAAGGGTGCCATTTTGTTATCAGCAACTTGTAATATATTTGTAAAATGTTTTGAGCGTTAAAATAAAACAAAAGTATTTTGTTGGAAGTAAATTAAAACTCTTTCAAAAGTTTTTCTCTGGCTGAGTTTATCAAACCCTAATACATCCACCGCTATGAGTTTCACTCTAGCAGTTACAGGGCAAAATATTGTCAGATTTTGGTTATGGGTTTTTGGTATGACAATCCGCAAGGTTAAACGAGTCGAATGGTGGTCTTAGTTGCTGATTTCAATGGGATTTTGTGCAGATATTTAGGATTTCATTCTCCGGTACATCTCTTCAAAAGAACAGGTAATATTGTTTCGAAATACTCTCGTTCTTGCAGTTTTCAGGGAGATATCTGAGATTATTTGAATTATAAATGATAAATAATTCAAAGATTAGTTGGTTGCTTTGAAACTTTTCAACGTTCTGTTATTTCTGAAAATTTCAATTAAAAAAAAAAAAGATTTTATAGCTGCAAGGTTTTATGTTTTTTAATGAAATCGTTTTTGTTGATTTCGTTACAAAGAGGATAATTTCTTTTCTTTACAAAGAACAGGTTAGTCGATTGATTAAACCCTAACCCAGTGTGGGTAACCATATACGAGGGTTACTCTTGAAGACACTCTTTGATCATGTTCTGAAGAGCACATTGAAATTATATAAGTTTTTGGAAACAGGACTTTTATGAAAAAAACAGAGAGAGAGAGAGATAGAGAGACTTGAATAAGAAAATTAGTAAAAAGAAGATTGACAGACATTTTGTTTTTCATAGTGTTCTGGACTATTACTCTGTTTTGCATAGTACTTGATGCCACTGAGGTTGGAGTTATTATTATTATCCAGAGATTGAGTGTACTCTCTCTGATTGTGTTTAAAATTTAAATATCTCTCTGATTGTGTTTAAAATTTAAAAATATCATTCTCTGTCTGCTATACAGAGATATGAAGGACATTGTTGCAATTTTTTTAGTGGGAATCAGATTGAGATATTATTATACTCGCTCCAACCATTGATAGTTTTGTGACTGCAGGACATAGTGCAGTCATAAAGGTACCAGTGATTGTAGCTTGAGTTGGCAATTTTTGATGTTGTATAAGGAAGAGGGGTTGGTGCTCCTTGAGGCCTTGTGGCTTCTAAATTTTGTGTACTGAGTTGGTGTGAAATAATACAAGGAATCTTTTATCGAGTGGTTTTTCTACCCCAAGAGGGTTTTCCACCCATGAAAATTATGGTGTTATGTGTCCAATCTTGTCTCATTTTGTTTCACATGCTCTGATACTTTAGATCTTTTATTATTTTTTCTTTCTCTCTCTACTGTGTACAAATCATTTTTAGATGTTGCGTGTTTTGTGAAAAGTGGCAAAATCATCTTGTTTTCAGAAATCTTAAATCAAAGATTATCTGTCTATCATTTGAATGGTCATTTTACATACTTTGTTAACAGTGTTGTTTTTACAATGTTTTGTCATATTTGGGTAAACTTACAACTCATGTGTTTAATGCCATCCACCTGTTGCTAATCAAGATAGCCCTTTTCAAAAAAGAAAAATTGAGTCAAAATTGTGACACTCTGATTCACCCCCCCCCCTCTCAGAGTGTCTCCACTTCCAACAAAAAGGAGCATAAGAGAAAGATGGGTTTTGAAAGGATTTTTCGATAGATGTTTTTAAGTTGATCTCTTCTACATTTTGATAAAAGAGGTTTATTATCTCATAAATTTGCAGGTCAGTAAATAACTCTTCAAAATGAGTTCTTTTCCTTCTTTTTAGACTTTATAATCATAATCTTTCATTTCCTTATTTTTGGCTTTACAATGATAGTCTTTTATTTTCCCCCTTTTTTTGGCTTATTATGTGAAATTAGGTTTTGTTTGTTTTATATGCAAACAAAAAATTCTAAACAAATAATCTAATACATAGATAATTTGAGATTTTCACTGTTTGAGAGATTGTTGAGAGAGATCTGAAATATTGAATGAACAGTATATACAATAGCACTCAAAAAATATTTTATCAATTCATAAATATACTAAATTTTTTCACCATTAAAGAATCATGTAATCATAAGAAATGATAACAAATTTTAAATCTAAATTTAATTTTATACTAGATCTCACCAATAATCTATCTTTATGTACATTTCAACCATTGTATTCTCCAGCTCATCCTTGTTTCTACTCATCGTGCTTCCAGATCCTTCATGCAATCGTTTGACAAGGTTTAGCAGCAGAAAATAAATGGAGAACAAAGAAGGACCAAGTATCCATAATAGATCTATAAATTTATATGTTTTTATGAATTTTATTAGATTCATATTATATTGAATCCCGTTCATCTATTTGTATTTTTTTTAATCTTGTAATGCATTGATTCATATTGAATCTCATCCAGCAAAGAAAAAGGATGCAAGAAGATCGTGATTCTGTATACTGCAAAAGACTTAAAAGCTGGGAAAACTAATTGGAAAAAGAAAAGGATGCAAGAAGATCGTGATTCTGTATACTGTAAAAGACTCAAAAGCTGGGAAAACTAATTGGATGATGCATCAGTACCATATTGATACTGAGAAGGCTGAAAAGGAAGGCACGTTCGTTGTGTCAAAAGTATAACCCCACTTCCTTCTCGTCTTCATCTGTACCAAGATGATACTCATGCATCACCCAGTTAGTTTTCTCTGTATATAAAAGCATTGAGAGCATGTGTGCTTCCTGACCATCGTTGAAGAGGATGGGTGTTTCCATTGGATCAAGATCAAATAAGTTGGATGACAAGATTTCTGCAAAGGTAAATCATCAAATTCCTATTAACAATTTTTTTCACTGGATTATAAAATCATTGCATTATAAAATCTATTTATAATAATATAGATTTGTCTATTCGTGTGCAGAAAGAAGAAGTGGACAGAAAGAAGAAGTGGAGAGAACCTTGGAGTTATTTCATCTACATCTTGATAAAGGAGGTTAATTATATATAGAACAAGAAACAACCGTCATTTTTTATATTAGGTTTTTAAGAGAGAACAACAATAATAATATGTGTAGGTAAAATGTCATTAGCCTTTCTAAATGCATAACAACTCTAATGTTGTATTAAGGGTTCTACAGATGCTCCATTGCAAGACACTACTACTTTTAGTTTGTGAAAAGTCTTCCTAAGAATTTATGTTGTTGTATATTGATGAGAGTGCCCACGTTAAATTGAAACCTTTTTGAAAACAATATAATGGAACCTGAGGAATTCCCCTTCTAAAAATAAATCTATTACCATCATAAATTGATTATGTAAGTGCATTTGTAAGTTGAAACATCAATATTCAGTTACAAGTAAGGAATGACGTCTCGAATGCAATCAACTTGCACTTTCTGAATATTTCTTCAAGAACTCATGGAGTAATGCCAGTACAGTTCTTAGATGGAAGTAATGTGAGTACAATTCTTAGATGGAAGTAATGTGATTTGAAGATACTGAGGCCTGTTAGTGTTGGTCATATCCCTGCATGCATATTTGATATGTATTAGGTAATAGACACAATAAAGATGTATATCAGATGATTGAAAATTTTGTGGTATGTCTAGAAATGACTGAGGAGGGGCTATATACCCGATTTGTATGTATGTTTACCCACTGTATTCATGATTTTAATACATAGTCTCAACAACATTCACTCTTTAGCTATCAATTCATTTTCTCACAGCTCTATTGATATTCATGTCTCTCTTTTTACTAAAGCATGTATTGTAATAATGTGATGCTGCCAAAAAGGTTGCCCACTTGAAAATGCTCTTGGACCATTTGGGAAATGCCCCTTGTATGGTGGCATGGCATGAGTGTTGTTAGATTATTCTACCTCCCATGACCGCTCTCTGTCTCGTGACCACTCTCTACCTCGGGGCCGATGGTGCGGTTGCAACTCCTCTGCTCCTCGCTCACAACTCCCATGGGCACAGTTTTCTCACCACTAGTCCTGTAGTGGTAGTGACTTCAATCAGTGTTGCTCAGCCTCTACGCCATGTCGTGGATCTGCTTCCGGGTGGGGTACAAGGGGTGTTGATTTTCTTGCTGCTGGTGGTTCTAGTTGGTCGAATACCAGCAGAGATTTTACCTGGCTTGGCTCTTCCAAAGGGTTCTCCTGGCTTGCTTTGGCCATTTCTCTGGCCAGGAAGGAGAAGGAGAATGAAGAGAGGACAACTGAAGAAGGGTGGTTCTTCTCGGACAACAACCCTGACCCTGCTTCAATGTATGGGATCCTAAGGATGATCGTGATCCACTTCCATTTTCTATTCTTATTTCTTTAGTGGCTTATCAGTTTTTATTTATTTGTTTCTAATTTTAGTGGCTTATCAGTTTTTATTTATTTGTTTCTAATTTCAGGGGTTGCCTGTGTTTTTTTTATGTTTTAGTGGTATGTCTGGGTGCTACCCATATGACTCCTAAGGGGTGATCTCACATCTCCTTTTTTTTTTTTGCGGATAGTGTACTATTAAATAATTTTATTAGAGATACCTATTCATCAAAAACAAAAAAAGCTGTCAAATTTTTGAGCCAATTAAATTTAAGGAAAAAAATTCTACAATTTAGAAACTTAAAAATCACAATTCTTATTGGTTAAGAAAAACTGATTGCAATAGTGCTAGTCTAACGGAAATATAATAAGTTAGCTTCATACAATATAATTTATGCATAACTTTAACATTGAAGATATGAATAAGTTATACGAAAATTACCCTTACCCACCCAAGATATGAATAAGTTACCTTCAAACACTATAATTTATCCATAACCTTTAACATTGGTGCATCTTAAGGGCTAAGGGCTAGATAGCAATTTCCCCCAAGATAACCATGAGATCACTAATTTTCCATGGGGCATAAGTTTAGTGGAAAATTATAGAAACAACATTTTGAAAATGGAAACTATTGATTGACTTTAAAATTAAAATAATATTTCTCTTACCTACTCTTCCTCACCATTAGACGACATAATAAGAAAAAACCATACTAAAATTAACCTTACCTACCCAAGATAACATCTTATCACTAATTGCCACAGGGCATAAGTTTAGTGGAAAATTATAGTAACAATTTTTGGAAAATTGAAACTATTAATTCACTTTTAAAATAAAATAGTATTTCTCTTACCTACCCTTCTTAACCATTAGATGGATTTTTGGGAAAAACAATATTAAAATTATCCTTACCTATCCAAGATAACCATCAGATAATTGATTTGCCACAAAGGCATAAGTTTAGTGGAAAATTATAGAAATGACTTTTTGAAAATTGAAACTATTCATTCACTTTTAAAATTTAAAAAAAAAATTCTTTTACTCACCCTTCCTAACCATTTGATGACTTTTTGCAAAAAAATATGCCAAAATTAACATTAATTATGCAAGATAACCATAGGATCACTAATTTGCCACCTCGCATAAGTTTAGTGGAAAATTATAGAAACAACTTAAATTTGAAAATTGAAACTATTTATTGGTTTTGAAAATAAAATAATTTTTCACTTACCTACCTTTCTTAACCATTGGATGACTTTTTGGAAAAAAAATTGTACCAAGATTATTAAACTATTTATTCATTAATTACCTCTACCTACCCACTATCCACTTTGGGTGATTTCCATTTAACCATTCACCTATTTATTTTGCTCCATACATCCAATTTCTCTAATGTGTCATTTGTCTCCTTTTCTTTTCTATATCATCTTATTGATATGGGCATATTATTTTTAGTTTCTATATGGCCTACAATCTTTCATTCTTCGAAATGACCTTCTACACTTTAATTTGCTGTAATTTTCCCAACACGGAAGGAGAAGAGGAGAAGAAGAGAAAGATGGGTTTTCTAAGAATTCTTCCATAGATATTTTGAAGTTGAGAATGGAAATTATTTCCTCTGCATTTATATAGAAGAGGTTTATCGATTCATAAATTTGCAAGTCAGTAAATAGTTCTTTGAATTCTTTGAATTCTAAGTTAATTTCCTCCGTTTTACGTTTTACAATCATTATATTTTATTTCCTTCTTTTTGGCTTTACAATGATAGTCTTTCATTTTCCCCTTTTTGGCTTACTATGTGGCATTAGGTTTTGTTTTTGTTGTTTTGTATGCAAACAAAAAATCTAATATTACATAGATAAATTAGGTTTTAACTCTTGATTATTTGATAAAGGATAGCTAAGAAACATCTGAAATATTGAATGAAAAATATATACAATAAAATTCAAAAAGTCCATCCATTTTTATTTTTTTATCCTATTCATATTAACTCTTGATTATTTTATCTGATTTATATTGTATTGAATCCAGTCCATCCATTTATATTTTTTTATCCTAGAATTATTATAATTCTTATACTCTACTTTTAATTTTCCCATGCATGAATTCTTATTGAATCCCATATCCTTAATGGAAAATAGGAAACAAAAAGGATGCAAGAAGATTGTGGTTCTGTATACTATTGCAAAGAGCTCAAAAGCCCAGAAAATCGATTGGATGATGCATCGGTACCATCTGGTTGAAAGGGGAGGGATGTTTGTTGTTAATAAAATATCTTTTATCCTTCCTTTTCATCTTCATCAGATGCATCACCCAGTTAGTTTTCTAGGTAGATGAAAGCATTTAGAGAATGTGTGTTTCCTGAACGTCGTTGAAGAGGATGGGATTTTCCATTGGATCACGATCATATGATTTCTGTAAAGGTCAATCTTCTAATTCGTTTTAACAATTTTTAAATCATTTTCTTAGTAGATTTGAAAATCACTGCATTATAAAACCTATTTATACTAACTTATATAGCTTTGTCTATTCATGTGCAGAAATAAGTGGGGAGAACCTTGGAGTTATTTCATCTTATATAACAAGAAACGACGTCATTCTTTATATCAGGTTTTTAAAGAGAGGATGACAATAATAATATTTGTAATTGAAAGATTAGCCTTTCTAAATGCATTAACAGCTGCTACTGTGTAGTAGTGATCATTGTCTTATTTTACAATGATGGCTGAAATAATACCATGGATCTCTACTAATGAATTAGTAGAGAAAAGAAGTGGATAAGAAATTTTATCAACTTTTTTTAAAAGATCAAGAAACTTTATTAGGTTTCTGATTTTTAATAATAGAGAATAATATTATATTATTTTTATTTGCAAAAGTAGCTTTTGTCATATTTGGTGATCCATGATTTATTTTACTATGATCTCATTAAATAAGTAACAGGTAATGTCGCTCTACAAGTTTTGGATTTTCAATGGAGATAGTAAAATGTTCTTCTAATTCCTCTCGAAGAGATAGTTAGAGCTTTAAATTGGGTTTTCCTTGAACAAAGATTGATCCGATCTTTTGACATCATATTTAACTAATAACTGAAATTTGAGAACACAACGTACTTCAATTAATTGTAAAGTTGAAATTTTGAGAACATGGTTATGGCAGGGAAAAAAAAGGGATGGCTTTTTTCTATATTTTTGAATCGGGGATGTTTCAAATGGTTAGACTGGAACTGCATGGTAAAGTTTGAGAATAGCTTTATAGATATTTAATTTTCCGCAAGAATGTTAGTTCAGTCAATGGTTTAAGTGTCTATCAGCTTTGATTCATTAAAAAACGCGAATGGAGAGTGCGAAGGTCGTCTTTGCGGGCTAGGGTTTTACCCCAGCCTGCATGTTCGTTTTCTGCCAGTGTGGTGTGCTCGGAGAGTGTTTGGGTGCTGTGATTTGGCGTGGGTTTCTTCTGTGTTGTGGAGTTTCTGTAGGGGATGGATTTGTGCCAGTTAAACCTCGTTCTAAAGGCAGGAGGCAAAAGCAGTCTCTCAAGCATAGGCAGAATGAGCAGGATTTTAATCATTTTGAGGTTTTGGCATTGGAGGAAGGGATTCCAATGGAAGTATCTTCTAGAGCAGTGGGCTTGGGAAGGACTGAGGGGGTGGATGGTTATGTCCCGACTTCTCAGGCACCCCAGTTACCTCTAGAAATTTCTCTTGGTCAGTAGACACACAAATCTGATGATTCTAGTATCTTGCAGGATGATGTGGTTTTGGCAGACTTGGCCAAAAAGGTTTCGAAATCTAGCAAGAGCAAAGGTTCTTCTCAAGCTTTGGGTTTGCTTCAGCAGCCTCATAAGAGGAGTGCATTGGAAACCCCTAAAGGAGGTCGTAAAACAGATCAGGAGAAGTTTCATTCAGTTGGGGATTTGTTAGTGGAGTCTGGGTTGGTGAAGACTACTGACTCCCACTTTCCACATTCTCTTAAATGATTATTCTTTCTCGGAATGTGTGGGGATTGAATAGCTCCTCCCATCAAAAAGCTATTCGTGATTTGGTGGGTGTTCATTCTCCAGATATATTTTGTATTCAAAAGACTAAGCTTTATGTTGATCTTATGTTTCAGTAAGCTTCAACAATGTGGTGTTACGGCCAGTTATGGCCAGTGTCAGTGTATTGATTCTTCAAGTTGTTCAGGCAGATTAGCTCTCTTTTGGGATTCGCGTAAGGTTACTCCTCTTTGGTGGCTCTCTAGTCAATTTTCTCTTTCCTTGGTTGCCTCTAGTTTGGAGTCCAATGACATTTTTCTGGTTACTAATGTCTATGCTCCCATTGATATTCGAGGAAAATCCTAGTTGTGGTCTCATCTTAGGCATATTCGGTCTGGTACTCATTTCCTACCTTGGGTTCTTGCTGGTGAATTTAACTCTATCCTGAGCTTAGCTGAGAAGAGGGGCGGATAGGCCAGATTGGATCCTTCCTCCATTCTCTTTCAGGATAATGTAGATTTTCTGGGACTAGTTGATGTCAAGCCCTTTAATGGCATCTTTACTTGGACCCATCAGCGGTGTGGAGCAGATACTATTTCTGAGAGACTATACATATTTTGGGTCTCTTTCTTTTGGGTAGGGGATAGGGTGTTGTCTAGCTCAAAGATCCTAGGCTGGCAGGGTTCTGATCATTGGCCAATTAAGTTTTCTATTGGGTTTTTTTGTGGTCATCGAAATACTCCATTCAAGTTCCAACTAATGTGGCTCCGAGAGGCTTCTCTCCATGATCTCATGGCTCGTTGGTGGCATGATGGGGTACCTGCCTATGGTACATCTATGTATACTTTTGTTAAGGAGTTGCAATTTGTGAGATATCAACTAAAGAAATGGAGCAGGGTGTGTTCTATCTTGAAGGAAAAGAGGTTCTCAGAAGTGCGTTGGTGCTATTACTCGGCATATTCGTGAATTTGGTTTCACTGAAGTTTTGGGATCTGCTGAGTCTCGGGCCTTGAAGGATTTGGAAGAGTGGGAGCTTCAAGAGGAGATCTTTTGGAAGCCAAAAGATCGAAATCATTGGCTTCAAGCATGTGACCATAATAATACTTTTTTCCATTAATTTGTCCAGGCTTGTCGGTAGAGGAGCGTGATATCCTCCCTAATCAATTCGGTTGGCATTCAGTTGACCTCCCTTCCGGCTATATCATGTGAGGCATATCAATTTTATTCAGCCCTTTTCTTAGATGATGTGTCCCCTGCTTCTATGGAGGAGAACCAAATCTTGGCTTGTATCCCCTCTTTGGTCACTAATATGATGAATGAGTCTCTCATGCATCGAGTGACTTTGTCAGAACTTGAAGAGGTTGTTTTTGGTATGGCTAAAGGCAAAGCTCCGGGCCTAGATGGTTTTCCTATTGATTTTTTTCAAGATTTTTGGGACATCATCAATTTGGATTTGTTAGCAGCTATCCAAGAATCTCATAGTAGCAAGCAAATGCTTTGGAACTTGAATTCTAACATCCTGGTTCTTATTCCTAAAAAGGAGGGTGCCAATCAACTTGAGTTCTTTAGACACATTGCTGTCTGCAATGTTGTGTATAAAATTATCACTAAATTGATTGCTGAAAGACTAAAAATTTGGCTTCCTTCATTAATCTCTTATGAGCAAGGGGGTTTTGTGGTTGGCAGACAAATTTTCAATGGGGTTGTTATTTCTTCTAAAGCCATTCATTCTGTGGCAACATCTAGGGAAAGGTCTATGTTTATCAAATTGAACATGGCTAAAGCTTATGATAGGGTTAGATGGAGCTTTTTGTGTCAAATTCTCTTGGCCTTTGACTTCAATTTGCAGTGGGTTAGTTGGATTATGAGTTGTGTGACCTCTTCTTCCTTCTATGTTTTTATCAATGGTGAGCCATCACAATTATTTGGTTCTTCAAGGGGTTTGAGGCAAGGTGATCCTCTCTCCTTATTTGTTTATCATCATGGTTGAAGGCTTGGGACTTTTCATCAAGTCTCAGGTTGCTCAAGGGGTGATCAGGGGGTGGACTTGGGGTATTGGATTTCCTAAGCTTTCACATCTCCAGTTTGTGGATGATACAACTCTTATTGGGGTTTCTCCTCTTCAGGAGGTTGAGTCAATTAGGAAGTTGTTTGATGTCTATTTAGCTACTTCAGGGAAGCAGGTGAATGAGCTTAAGTATTCAATCTATTTCTTCAATACCCCCGATGCTATCCAAAGGAGAATTGCTAATACTCTAAGGTTCCAAATTGGTTCTCTTCCTTTCATCTATCTGAGTATTCCTATTGTTTTTGTTCGACAACCTAGACCCTTTTGGCAAGGGTTGTTGGATAAGCTGTGATGAAAGGTTAACCATCAGAATCATAGGTGGCTTTCTACTTTTGCTTGTGTTACTCTTCTTCAATCTATGATTTAGGCTCTTTCTATTTACAGGGGTTTTGTTTAGGTTGCTCCAAGGTATTTCCTTAAGGAATTCGATGCTTTGTCTCGTCAATTCCTTTGGAGTGGTAACTTGCGCTCTTCTAAATGGAGTTTGGTTAAGTGGGAGCTAGTTTGCCAACCTAAAACTAAGGGTGGCCTTGGTCTTCTCTCAACGGTTTTGAACAATCAGGCTTTGGCGGAAAAATTTTACTCGAGGTGGTGTACCAACCGACATCAATTGTGGGCTCGTATCCTTACTTATAAGTATTTGGGTACCATTCATGATTGAAATGTTCCTCGATACCAGCTGGCAGGTAGGGGCTCTATGATTTGGCATACTTTGAAAATTGGGGCACACTTCATAAAAGAGGGTGTTTTTTGGATTTGTCACAAGGGCTCTGAGGCTCTTTTTTGGTTGGATTCTTGGGATGGTAATCCTCCCATTATTTATATGTATTCTCATTTATAGCCTCTTTATGATAGTTTTGTAGTTGTTGGGTGGACTTCAGTAGGATATTTTAAGACAATTTAGAACTTTGGGTCTGCTTTTGGCTATAGATGGAGGGGTCCTAGTGAGTGGCCGCCGAGGGGTTCTAAGGAGTCTTGACAAGAGTTGGCCCATATTCTTTCTTCTTGGAACTATAATTCCTTGGAGGGACCAGATATATTAGCATGGGGTAGTGAGTCATCTGGGAAATATTCAATTGCTTATGGCTATAAGAAGTCGGTTCATGAAATTTATGGTGGTGAAGAGGTGCCTTGGTGGAAATATGTTTGGAATTGTTTTCTTGGCCTAAATATAATTTTTCTTGTGGCTAGTGGTTTAAAATCGATGTCTTACTTGGGATAACTTATGTAAGCGAGGTTTTTGTGGGCCCTCTATGTGTGTTCTTTGTTGTAATAGTGAGGAGATTGTCACCCACCTTTTCTTTCAGTGCTCATTCTCTAGGAGGATTTGACACTATTGGTGGGGAAACTTGGAACCGTACCTATTGGCATGTTGCTTCTTTGGTTGAGTTTTGGGACCGCTTGGGCTAGACACCTGTTGGTACTCCTTTTCTTCAAGTTGCCTCGTCTTTGGGTCCAACTTTTATTATTTGGCACATCTGGTAGGAGAGGAATCAGTAGATTTTCCAAGATGTCAAACTTGTTTCTCAACACATGTGTGGTTGAAAATCCTGCATCTTGTTCGGGAGACTGTCTTGGCAAAATGTGACCTTGCTAGGGGAATGACTCCTTGGGATATTGGAATGGAGTTGTCAATTGTCTTGCTAAGTGGGCTTCTATCTTTATGGAGGGGTGATCTATTAAGGATAGGGGACAACTTTCTTTGGAATTGTCTCATCAGTTGGATCATCTTGTTGATCAGGATAAGTCTTTGTAATCTTTTCTTTGTTGGGCTCTTTGCCTTCTTTTGATGTACTTCTTCTGTTTTGAATCATTTTGTACACCCTTTTTATTGCCAGGTGTCTATTAGCTTTATGTAGCAGTATTTTGATGGAAAAATCCATGCAGTTCCACTCTCACGTTCTATTAAGGGTTCTACAGAAAGAACTGATCCTAAAGAAAGAAGTTCCCTTTGGGAATGGATGACTTCCCTCCCCTGCATTCCTTGGGTCATTGCTGGAGATTTCAACATGGTTGAACACCAGGACAACAAAGGTGGGGGCCTCCCTTTTGCTTGGAAAGATATGAAAAAATCACATTGGTTTAAGATGAAAAACTCTCTACAACTTTATGACCCTCTTGCTGGCAATAAAAACAATAATCCCGGGCCTTGGTATACTTGGTGCAATCATCAACAGGGGAATGATAGAATTTACTCCCGTCTCGACCGCTTTTATGCCAACAGAAATCTTTTCTCCTTCCTCCCTAATGATCTTGGTAACTCCGTTCTTGTTACTCCCTCCACTCTGTCGGATCATCACCCCATCACTGCATCTTTTACCTTCAACAGGGCCCCGATTAGACCCAACACTACTAATTCCAAATTTCTCCTTAATGTTAGCCTTCTTAAAGATACTAATCTTCTTGCTGCCATCCACATTATTAACATCATTAATAAGACCAATTTTCCGAAGGATTTAAAGAGGGACATTTGGAATAGGAACATCCCTGCCTGGCAAAATCTGCTCAAGACCATTGGTCAAAAGAAAGCAAAGGACTTCCGATTCACTGAGAAAGCTCTCTCGGCTGAACTAACTAAGGCAGAAGTGAATAACCAAACTAATATCACTGACCTTAACTGTACTTCTCAGGTTATCAAAGCTAAAGACACCCTCAGAAGACACCTTGTGACTAAAACCAGAGGTGCTAAGGTTAGATCTCGGACACACTGGCTCCAATATGGTGACCGTGGTTCCAAGTTCTTTTTCAACCTTATCAAATACAAACATTATAATGAAACTATTGAAAAGATCATCCATGAGAACCATGAAATTTCGGACATTGGTATGATCAAGTACACTTTTGCTCAATTCTACCATAAGCTCTTCTCTTCTGAAGATACGAGGGAAGCCGCCTACCTCAGAGATCAATGCAGAATTCTTATCCCTAAGGTGGTCTCCTCTGAAGATGCACTGTCTTGCAGAGGATATCACTTTAGGGGATATCAACAATGCCATTAATTCCCTCAAAAATGATAAAACTCCTGGCCCTGATGGCCTCCCCATTGAATTCTACAAAGCTAATCAACACTGGATTGCCAAAGACCTCCTCGAAATCTACAATGAAGCTTTGGCCCAGGGATCTCTTGGTCCATCTATCAACAAAGGCATTATTAAGCTTATCCCCAAGGATGGAGATAAAGCTCTCATCAAAAATTGGAGACCGATTACACTCCTTAATGTTTCCTATAAGATCTTTGCCAAGATTCTAGCCACTAGACTTGCTGGAATTCTACCTAAATTCATATGCTCTACCCAAACTGGTTTTATTAAAGGTAGGTATATCTTAGAAAATGTCCTTACTAGCTGGGAAGCCATGAACTGGGCTTCTCAGTCCAGTCAGAACTCGGGCATGTTACTCCTTGACTTCGAAAAAGCATACGACAGGATTGAATGGAGCTTCATTCACATGATGCTTGAAGCTTTTGGTTTTCCTCCCTTCTTCTGCAAGGCTGTCAATATGCTTCTCCAGGATGCTTGCACCCAAATTGACATTAATGGCTCCCTGTCTGATACCTTTCCCTTGGGAAGGTCCATACGGCAAGGCTGCCCTTTGGCCCCTGCTCTCTTCGCCATTGCTTCTGATGCTCTATTTTATCTTCTTAGAGATAATACACTTTCCCCTACTGTCCAAGGCATATCTCTCCCCAACAATGAGGAGCTCATCAATAGCCAATTTGCTGATGACACGGCTATTTTCTTTAAAAATACTGCTGATAACTTTGAAAATCTGCAATCCAAGTTAAAGATATTCTGTAAAATTTTTGGAGCTAAGATTTTGCATTCTAAGTCCATCTATCTGGGATGGAATGAACACCCCCCTGAATGGTTTAAAAATTATGAATTCCAATGGGGAGGTCCCCAAAAGATTGTGAAATATCTTGGCATCCCCTTTGCCATAAATCCCTCACTGAAAGACATGTGGCTTTGGGTCAAAGGTAAAATCACTAAAAAATTGAATATGTGGCATAACCGTGCTATTTCCTTTGTTGGTAGACTTCAGGTCTGCCAAAAAATCTTATCCTCTTACAACATTTATTACTCCTCTGCGTGGATGTTTAGTAATTACCAAATTTTTGAGATTCAGAAGGCTGTTAGAGATTTTTTATGGTCTGATGGTCAAGGAAAAAAAAAAATGCACTCTGTCCAGTGGAAATGGTGTTGTATTGATAAACTTACTGGAGGGCTGGGACTGAAAGACCTTAGGATCCAGGGTATATCCCTGGCCGCCAAATGGATCTTTCACTCCATGAATGGAGATGCCCCATGGAAGATTCTTGTTAGGAATAATATTGAGAGAGGCTTTCCTACTAAGGCTAAATTCTGGAATAACATGCCCTTTAATGATTTAGTCATTGGTAACTTCCCCATTTCAGTTCAAGGGTCGGAAGTTTTTAAATCTATCTGGAAAGCCTGGAATATTGTTAGACCATTTATTGTTAACAAGGGCTTTCATGATGATACTCAAATTTATGGTGAAAGGTCCATCTGGTGGAATCTTAAACTTTCAGGGAAACCCCTTGCTCTTCTACAGGGCTGTTCTGCCAAACATTGGGCCAGCAAAGGTATCATTAGCTTTATTGACATTTTTGAACATGATAATTTAATTAGCTGGGAGGAACTGAAAAATACTTTTAGTCTCCCAAACTCTCAGAAAAAAACTTATAACATGATTCTTAAAGCAACACAAAATCTCCCTCCTGCCTGCCATGTTGATTCTCAAAGGTACTTACAATGCAAATGGCCGGATGGGACCATCCTATCCAATATTAAAGCTAATAACATTTACAAAATTCTTGCATATGATGATTCCATCCGTGGCCATATTAACAAAATCTGGTACTCCTCGCTGGATGTTTCTTCTTGGAAGAAGTTTTTCGTTATTCTTTGGAAAGGTTGGGTGGAACCCAAAATTAAATGCTTTAAATGGCTCTTTATTCTTGACAGACTTCCTATTCAGAGAAATAACCATGATAATAATCTTTGCAAAATTTGTAATCTTCCGGAAACCAGCAGACATATCTTCTTTGATTGTTCTTTTGCTAGAAATATTTGGAATCTTTTTGGCATATACTACCCTACTCATGTTTCCATTATTGAAATTGTTACTGGTTATATTAAAGGTCTCAAAGCTGATTCTAATATTTTTTGGAATATTTTATCTTCTAACATATTATGGCAGATCTGGAAATGCAGAAATGAAGAGAAATTCCAGGACACTCCCCGGGTTCTTACTGAGTTTTTTCTTAAACTCACATCTTTAAAAATTTCCTTGCAGGTGCACACCACTATGATGATGGATCATAAGAAACTTCGTAGATTTCTTCAGGACGGACATGCCACCTTTTTTGCTTTCGAACTCAAGAATGGACATGAATGGAGGAGAAACCTGGATAACCTTCAAGTGTTTGAGAAGACTTTGGATAAAGTGAGCAAAGAAATCAAGAGAAATAGAAACTCCAAGAAAGACATCTTAGCCATGCTTCCAGAAATTCCAAATAAGAAAAAAGTTGCATGGATGGAAGGAGAACAGGGTTGGACCACCTAGGTCGATATCACTGATGGACACCTCCATTAGTGGTTTATTGGGCACCTTTTTTTGCTTACTGTTATTAACTCTAGATACTCCTTTCGTTTTGCTCTTATGAGCTGTATTTCCGTTGGGGTCTTGTCCCCTTTTTGATACTTTGGATTTCTTCATTGTAATCTTTTTTTGATCACTTTATAATCAATACAAAAAAAAAAATCCCCCAAAATCCCACCTCTCACATTTAAATAAATTAACATTTATTTAAATCACCTTTATCCTCTACCCACTTGTATTTTCCTATAAAAGCAAGTTGCACAATTATTTTAAATAAATAATTTATTTAAATCACCTTTATCCTCCACCCACTTGTATTTTCCTACAAAAGCAAGTTGCACAACTATTTTAAATAAATTATTTATTTAAAATCCTATTTATCCTCACCCACTTGAAACCTTTAATGGTTTCCCTTAAAGTATTCAAACTTGATGACTTTAAAGTCTTCAAACTTGATGGCTTCCTTCTATAGTCTTCTTAAGACTTTAATGGTTTTCCTTAAAGTCTTCAAGCCTTTAATGGTTTCCCTCAAAGTCTTCAAGTATTTTAATGCTTTATCTTCATTTTTCTCATTTAAATAAATTAATATTTATTTGAATATTTATCCAAATGCAAATTACACCATTTAATTGAAATAAATGATTTTATTTTAATTGAAAATACCAAAATTTCTCCCACTTGCATTTTCCTACAAAATCCACTTGCATGCCTAAACCCCTTCTAGAATTTTCTAATCACTTTTAAATAACCTAACCCCTTCTCTAAACTTTGTCACATTCCTAAGCAAAAGGGAAGTCACTTCTCAAACCCTCAAAGTCTTTGATAACCATTAAAGGCTTTCAACCTCCAACCACTAAATGGCTCAAAGTCTTTGATAACCATTGAAGGCTTTCAACCTTCAACCACTTAATCCCCAAAGTCTCCAATAACCATTAATGGTTACCTCAAACCCTCCCACATGGTTAAAACATTTGTTTTGACTCAACCTCTACCCAACCCAAAGGTCTCATCAGGCCATTAATGCTTTGACCATGATTATCTCTTAAACATTTGCACAAAGGCTTATCCTTGGATTAACTCTTAATCTAGTGGGTAATCTTTATTTGGACTTGACCCTTAGCCTCTAGATAACCATGAGGTCTTCTCAGGCCTTTAATGCCTCCAACCTCTTCTCTCAACCCAATCCTATGTTGACACTTGTCACCATTTTATTGGTGCCAATTGTGCACATGGATCCCCAACTTTCAAACTTGGCCCTTGATTAAACCATTCAATCTTAACCCTTCATTTCCCCATTTCTTCTATAAATAGAACCCTTCTCCTCAAGCAAAAGAGAGAAGCATTAGAGTATTGTTGTTATACTGGCATTAGCATAGAGCTTTCTCAGCATCACTATCTACACTTGCATAGGATTTGCTTATCATATTCAACCATCTTGAATCTCCATATGGCATCCATGGCTAGTGCTAAAAGCTGAGAGCTACACTCATTTGGGACTTGGAGAGGAGAGGAACAAGGGAGGAGCAACTATGAGCATCTTGATTAGCTATTTTATTTTATGTTTATATGCTTTCTAATTCATGCTTAATATCTCTCTTGATATGCCTATTTAGGATAATCTTTTGTTGCTAACACTAACGTTTGTTTCTTGTGCTCTTGTGTGTGTTGCCATCAAACAGATTTTCTAATCCTTTTTGCAGAGCATCAATATGTATACGGATATATGCATAAGTATATATAAACATAAGAAGATATATTTATATATACGCATACATAAATACATGCACACAAATATATTTATATATACATACATATATATGACTGTCTGCAGACCTTTTTTGTTATTTTCAGACAAGGAGGATAATGTTAGGAGAGGCTCAAGTTTTGTGTCAAGTGAACTAACAAAATCTGAATATAAATCATCATCTATTCTAATTTACTATTACTTTAGTTTGCAAGTGCCATACCATTATCGAACGAATATTTATCAAGATTCAACCAATCAAGCAGTTACTCCAAGGAAAAATGGCTATCATTAAATAATAGATTTGTGACAGAACTTGTAATAGCATCTCTATGCTTTGGAATATTCCAGCTATCCAACTATAGCAAAGAATTTCAACAACTTTAAGTTTATCAATCAAATTGTAAGAAGCAGCTAAGCTTGTCTCCAACTTTAAATATATAATCCATTTTAATTAACAAACATATATATATATATACAAAGCTATATATTTGCATGCACAGACATAGAGATCCATATGCATGTGCATGTAGAAACATAAATATGTACATGCACATATACATGGATATGTATGTATGGACATGGATATATAGATGTACAAGCACGTATGTATATACGGATATATGCATAAGTATATATAAACATAAGTAGATATATTTGTATACACATATACATAAATACATGCACATATATATATATATATATATATATATGGCTGTCTGGAGGCGTATTATGCTATTTTTGGACAAGGAGGATAATGTTAGGAGAGGCCACGAAAATGTATCTATATCTAGATGGATATTCTGCCATAGTCTTATAAACATTATAGAATATAAAATGAAAACTAAAGATGCAGGCTTGCTGATAATCGCGTGTTTGGCTAAGAAATGACTTGATAAAAATGCATATTTTTTCAATTATCATTCGGCTCTTTTTTCTGGTAGCAATTGGTGGGAGAAAACCAGTCAATACCATAAATTCAATATTGCTCATATTGGAAAGGTTTAATTTCCATTTAATTTTCCTTATTCGAGGTAACGGTTGCAAGGTGCCTAGTTATTATATTTTGGGTTCATTTCCTTATAAGAATAATAATAATAATAATGTTCTTATAGCATTTGGTTTGAGGCAATCCTCATATTTTAAACTTCAAAAATTCCTCTCCACACTTTAAACGCTATGCATCTTACTGCACAAGAATCTATGCGATTATGCTTTGAGGAAATGCATCAAGGGAATTGTTTACTTTGGTTGAAGTTTGAAAAATAAATACTTTCTCATAGTGAAATGTTTCATCAATGTATTCTAATACTGCACGGAAATGGGGTTTAACTGTCAAAGGTTTTTTTAATGTTGGTTCAAATTTCTGGAGAGGCGTTTCAATATGATTAGAAGAAACAATGATAAGAAAGGGCCCCTATCGGCATTATTGAACAGAGGGAGAGGCAGTTCATATTTGGCAAGGCAGGCAGAAGCGAGGAAGCTATCCTCTACTTCACAAGTTGTCCCTCTCCTCATCGATTCATTCGAAGAGGTGGGTGGCCCCGATAAATTGAAGGTGATGATGTGGGCCAATAGAAGAGTCAGTTCGTAGGGTTGAAAGCTATTTGGTGGTGTCCATTACCTTACTACCCTTACCCAGATTGGGAAGAGCTATCGATGGAATCTATCATAAAGAAACAAACCCGACATTTGCAGGCCACAACTCTTGCAGATTTATCAACGAAGGAAGTTAAAAATGTAGCAATACCATTCTTCACCCTTATGCACAATTCTATAATTTCTTAAACACAGAGATGGCAATCACAATATAATCTACAACTACCAAAATGTAGGCAAGCAAATATTAAACCTGTTGCACACCCAACTCAAAGAAACTGGACTTTAAAGGAAAAGCCCATAATAAGCAAATAAAGACCTTTTAAACTGCAAACCCCTTTGTTACGATATATGTTTCCTATTTTTCGTAGCTGCCATCAACCTAAGCATCCAAAAAACGCTGTGAAAGAAACCACAAAGCATACAAAATGAAGGGAAAATACCCAATTAGGACCCGTTTCTATTGTCTGGACTGAAGAATGAACAGGAGCACACAATACACAGGCATCTTTTTTGTAATTGCGGTTCTTAAAGGAGTGAGGACAATCAGATTTGTTGTGCCAAGAAAGCAACCACGCTGCACCAAACGCAGCAATATAATTCTCTTGCCAGAAAACCTTCTCTGGATCGAGCTAGTTAGATGAAGAAACCCAACACTACAACAAAGCGTATCAATGTTGAAGCAAACTCGCCACAATGACAAATTAATTTCCCTGACAAATTCACATAAAACGTACAGCTTACAACTCGACACAAAACGCACTACATGTATCGCATTATGCAAATTGCAATTTGCAAGTATTTCAAAGCATAGCCAAATCTAGCGGGAGCTCGCCTATCCGACAAATTTTTGGGGAGCACATTTATCCGTGCATCAACTGCTTTCCCCGTAATTAATACCTCATAACTCGTTTGATTGATGTAAAATAAGATGTTATACCTTGTAACTCGCATTTCACAATTCGCATCTCACCATTTGATTGATGTAAATTAACATTTAATACCTCACAACTCGCATTTCACAACTCGCATCTCACCATTAACACATTTTGCCGTTCCCATCTTAAAAAAATTCCGAGATACTGACAATTTTCCGGGCATGCCCCCACGGAAAGCCTATCGGCTTAAAAATAAATGCTAAGGGGAGACTGCATTGTATTAATGAGGAATGATGCCGCTGTCATTTCCGTGATCTTTGGCGTGAACAAGTAGACCAAGATAAGGTGTGCGAGAGATGAAAAGTATGGCCATCCATTAGCGCATTCAATGACCAGTACAGTGAGTAGATGGGAAAGGGGACGTTCATGCCATAAAGTGGGCATGGCGACCCTGTCTTAAGGGGAAATTTTTTCAGATTGTGGGAAGTGGTAGCACGTGGGTTTGGATATTTCACTCTTGACCTCATTAAAGAGGCATACGTCAAGTGTAGAAAGGAAAGGAGGATGGAGGAAAAAATAATTTCGTTGTAGGGCCTAGGCCTGCTAAAGATTTTTCATCAATCCACATTAGCTCTATGTGAATGGGGCACTGCTTCCACGAATTGCATTGGCTAGAAAGTTTCGAAGCCACTTCAACAAATCCATTATGTGTATCCTGCAATCACTGCAGAAGCGTAAAAAAAATTTGAAGTGACCCATCGTTGAGAGGGAAGGTAAAAGCTCATAAAGAGGGCACATACATCCATCCGTTCAAGGAGGAAATCTCATCACACTCGGGAGTACCCAGAGGAGAGCGATGGAAGGAACATGCAAGGTGGAAGATTGTTGCCTTTTGGGGGTCGATTTCTTCGATGTAAAGCGGAATGTGGAGAAAGACCAGTGGAGGGCATGAGAGTGCGTAGAGAGGAGGTCGGAAGGAAATTCATGTTCATTTTTGGTGAAATTCTTGATATATAAACCGCGGCTATCCCCAAATAGAGGTGAGAGGAAGAGTAAACTTGCACAATCGTTTCCAACATTCTTCCAGCCTTGGTGACAAGGAAAGCTTTCTCACAAGAGATCGATTGTCCTCCATGAATGAAGGAGAAAGGGAGATCCGAAGGGAGCCTGCAAACTCAGTAGGGACATCTATCAAGAATAAGGAATAGAGGGAGTTGTGGCTCGTTGAGGTCGACTTTTGCAATGATAAACACGATTCCAAGGCAAAAACATTCAAACTGCAATCAACAGAGGAGGCAGAAAGAATGGAAGAAGAGTTGGTCCTCTCATTTGGAGCAAAGTATCCTGCACTCTGGAAGAAGAGTAGAGATTAGTTAGGATGGTTCTTAAGAAAGATCATAATCATTATAAATAGTTATACATTAATATGTCAATGTTGAGTTAAAGATCTTTTAGAGAGATGATTATAATATTAGTCATGTAACACACCAAGGTATTCAAGGTTATCGTTCCTATTTATTTTCTATTTCCAATTCCTAATGTATAAATATAAGAGTGATAAAGAGATTATGCATCATTGTAGAACTTTGAATCAAGTTTGGATTTTGAACTTGTGAATGTTTATAAACTATCAAGTAGAAATTATAAACTGTATACCAAATCATGATCATAACATTGATATAACTTGATGACCTTGCCTTCATCATACATCCTTGGGAAAGGGTTGTGATGGAAGGAGGCCATGTTATAAATGATACCTTCCAATGTAGTAGCGATATGCTTAATTAGAGTAGTAATGGACCTCAATAATATAATATCATTCCAAAGAGGTGTTGTTTATTCTTGTGTGATAACCAAATACTTTGTATTATAATATGTTTCTTATTTGTGACCACCTTTTATTTCTCAAGGTTAACTATATATCTCACTCATGTATGAGACAAAATGGTTGACTAATATCTATATAAATTATCTTAACTCGGGAATGGGGATTGACTTTCCTTGCATATAGTTGAGCACTATTAATGGTTGATAATCATAATTTTAGGAATCATATGGGGTAACACTGGCATTGGCACTTGACTTTTATTTGGCAAGATTAGAAACGAAGTGGTATTAATATATGTGTAAGACTCTACCTTATTGGCCTTAACATAAGATGATACAATAGTTACTAGGTTTGTGTTGCCATTGATAAAGGTAGCATTTAACCCCTCATGACGAAACTCTAAATAGAGTTGTACTCCTTTGATTGTGAAATATGTGATTGGTGAACTTTTCTTGTTGTGAAATTATTAAACATGAGAATATTGGGTTGCGCCATTGTATGTAAAGGTAGTGTGGGAAATGGGTTCTTAATAAGGTGCTACATCAACCTAGTGAACTGATCCACTGAGTTTAAAGACCTCACATTAGTGTTATTTTCTTTGGTTGCTTGCAAGTCACGCTATGTTGGGTATTGAAATTTGTACATTATGGGTAATATATGATAATGGTTGCAATATGCGTGTAAACAAGGGGAATTTATGGTAGATAGGTGACCAACCTAGTCTCTATGTTAATAAGGTGAACCTAAAAAGGGTTCCAACATATTTATGTTGAATCATGAATATTAATCGTTGGATTGTAATTGGGACCTCTATATCCTTAAAGGGTAGTGTTATTAATGGAAGGGGATCCTCAACAAACCTTGGGATACAAGAACCTATGTGTAGGGGTCATTGAGAGACCTTGAAAGGAGAACTATGTGTAACTTTGACCCGTTTGGAAGCGGGAACGTAGGTGGTCCTTTGGTGGAGGATGCCCATGTGACTTCAAGTCCATAGGGATGGGGTCTAAGGGGGGGACTCTAAGTTCTGAGTTGTTCCTAATGTTTTGACCTTACATCCCTAGTAGGCTTCAGATGAGGCCGATTTGGTATTAAAATATTATGAAAGATTTAAGAAAATCGAATAAGAATAATATTATGTAATATACCATCGAATAGCAAGTTCAAGGACGTGAACATGGGTTGACTACCATACAGTCGGTAATGGCTTAAGGGTATAGGACGAGATGAGGCCATCTTGTGTTGGTTCTTTATAATTGTATCATGTGTTGGTGAAGTTAAGCCCTAGAGTTATAGGTTCCTCAATTACTTGATTGTGTTGTTCTTATCTATTTGTCTAGTATTGTGAATCTTGATGTGTATGACCCCCATAAGAGTGAACTGACGGGATATTTATGCAAAGGACGGTAGTTGTTGGACCGTGCCAATGAGCGATGTCTAGGATACTGCAAGGGATTAGTCGGCAATCACCTGGTTCATAGAGGTGACGTTTCCTAGACTACCCTGGACGTGATATGGCAACATATAGCAGGTCGAGTCATTAGACCGTGCCAATGGTGGAGGCTAGAGATACTATTGTAATGTTGGATTATCCAGCACTCACTGGGTTCACGGAGGTGAAGGATTGCTAAGGGCTATCCAGGATTTGATATGGTAATGGGTGCATGGGTAGTTGCCTTACCATGCGAGTAGCAGTAACTAGAGCTAACCGTTGTATCGGGAGGGTTCACTAGCACTCACCTTGCATGGGGGTGATCGATGTCGACTGATACCCAAGATTGTGAAGAAGATAGCTAGCAATATCCCTAAGGTCACTACGAGGTATATGTCACAAGCTACTTCTTCTTGGTTGGACAGACTTGTCGTCAGTGGCCTATAGGTGATTAAGTCGAAATCCAACGGGCTAGGTTGGTTCACTGGTTGTGGAAATCCTTGGGACTGAGGATGGACCCATGGTGTAGTATAGGATGCACCGAATCCTCTTCCCGGTTGTTTGATGGTATACTTGACCCTGTTGGGTTGAGGATGTACCCACGGTGTAGTATAGGATGCACTAAATCCTCTACCTAAATCCGTTGGTGCAAATGACCAAGGAGAAGAATGGGACCCACAGTGTAGTGCATAGTGCACTGACATTCCTTCTCTATCTAGGATGAACTATGGACAAGAGATAGTTAGCCATTGAGGATGAGTCAGACATGTTGTCTCTGTGATGCCTATAGGAGCCAGTTGCTATTATATGTGGTGTTTGTACTTGTATCAATCACTATTATCTATTGTTGCATGTATAGGAGCCAATCACTACTAACTTGTGATGCATGAATATGAACCAGTCACTTATCTGTGAATCTTGTAAATGAGCCAATTAGTCATATCTTTTGATATATATATGAGATAGTCATCGTCATTTGTAATGCCTATATGAGAAAATCACTAATGTTTATGTGATTTATGTGTGAGCGACTCATTAGGTATGCGATGTATGTTGGAGCTAGCCATCATGTGAACTTGTAATGTCTAGGAAATATTTCCTTGTGTATATGTGATTGTGATAATCACAATGTAGGAGATGTGCTATGACCCTTATGTATCTATGTCTGCATTGAACACCAACTATCAGGTACTCTTGGATATGGAACCAACACGTGATGGTAATGTGTGTTTCTCCTTGCAATGAGGCTAAGTTAATAAGTTTTATAAATTAATTTCTAGGATTAGAGTGAGATCAAGATCTCATCAAGAGAAGAGAGTAGTCTCTTGGGTGAGAACTGAGAGCCTCTAACTTTCCACGAGAGGATAAGTAGGTTGGGTCATTAGGCATGAATCTTCAAGGCCGATGTTTGGGTCAATGGATGACCCTGATCATGGGAGGCTAATACTTCAATTGTAAGTATATAAATATATATTGTATTGTTGAGTTATCGCAACTGTGAATATTGAAGGAGTTAGATACCAACAATTTTGATTGAGATAGAGGTAGCTTGGTCGATGAAGTTGTCAATCGATGTTAAAAAAAAAATGTGGTGGCCTAAGGGTGGATATTATAGGTGGGTTGGTGGTGGATGTTCATTATTATCAAGCTTCCATGAATGTTTCGAGAAATAGTAAAATCTTATCTACTAGAATTAAGAAAATCAAGGAAAAAAATTCAAGAATGATGAGAATCTTGTCTTCAACTGGGTAGTCTTCATCATTTAGATCAGTCAGATTATCTAGATTATGTTAGTTCTCTGAAGAATGAAAATTTGTCAAGAGAACTTAAAATCCCCAAAACTATTAGAGACTATGTTCTGATATCAAGTTACCAAATACTCTAAGGCAGGAGTCTATGAGGGGGGCTTAAGCTCTATTTTTAAGGAAGAAGTGATCTCATGAAGAATTTTTTTTTGTGCTATGGAATTATTTGAAATCTTTTCCAAAAAATAACTACTTGAAGTATTCTTCAACCAAAATTGTTGTCCATTCTTTTCGTCAAATTGATTGATTTAAGAGACATTCTTCCTTTTTGTTTGTTGCCACTTAAATCAATTTCCCTTCCAAAAACTTAAAATTCAAAATTACCTACTTCCATTTAATTTATTTGGCAAAAAACTTATACATATGAGATCACATCTTCAAACCAAAATTAAACCTCTTCAACACATACATTTCATGCACAAATCCAGCATCTATGACATCCCGCAAAGCTCCACTCAATTTGGTGTAATTTGCCCAACATTTCAATGCTCTTGCCTATGTTTGCATATTCATTGAAGCTGCATACAAATTTATCATGAAACTTGCAATGTTGGTTTAGGATTCACATATTATGGATAGTTATAGAAACCACTTTCCTTCTTTAATGTTCAAAAATGATGAGGTGCACAATTTGCTAAAAGTTAAGAATGTTAGCATAGGTTAGAAATGGGGAAAGAGTGTGTTGTTGAGCTTCATTTTCTAATTTGCTTGAAAAAAATTCCATTTTCAAAATGTTAGAAAATGGTAAAAATGTGTGTATTTGAACTTTATTTTCTAATCTTTATTTTTTAAAAGTTGGGATTTAACAATAAGATACATAATTTAAGTCTAATTTGTAACTTGTCAATTTTTTTCACAACTTCACAATCTTTCAATTCAAGAATTTATATTTTTGTCTGATTGGCATCACTTAACAACTCATTTTTTTCTTATCCACTTTCTAACTTAAAAATTGTTAATTTAATGATATAGCTATTCTTTTTTGAAAAAAAATAACTAGCACTTGCACCAAAAGAAGATGCAATGGTTATGCATATTGGAAGGCACAAATTGAAAAAAGTGTGATAATAATTTATAATATGACATACTAACCCTACCCCTAATACCTAATTGAATTCTAACCCTAATGATATCACTAACTTTAATTTAAATCTTAGGAACACAAACTCCAATCCTATTTGAACTCTAATACTAACACTAATCCTAGTTCAAATGTAACCCTACCCATAGCAACATATATGTTAACTCATATATTGGAGGGCACAAATTGAAGAAAGGGTGATAATAATTTTTAGTATCACATATTAACCCTACCCCTAATAAAAATTGAATTATAACTAACAATATCTTTAACCTTAATTTAAATATGTTAACTAATATATTGGAGGACACAAATTGAAGAAATGGTTATATTATTTAATTTTGGTATATATTATTTAATATTTACATTAGATTTAGGATCATAATCAATTCATAAAAATGGTATTTTACATATTGTAATAAAATAATTTTATACATTTTACAATATTTTTATTGCAAAATTATTTTTAAATCATTTAAATTTTCAATAATTTTAAAATATTAAATAATCCTTTTCAATCCTATAATATTATTAAATACAAAGTATAAATATAAACTTTTCTAAAATAACAACAAAACAAAAACAATTTTTGTTACAAAGAACTAACACAATTATCAATATTTATTTTGCAACTAAATTTGGGTGAGTTTAAATTATGAAGATAATAATCTAAATATTATAAATAAATAATTAATTATTTTTATCTTTGATCTTAATCTTAATTCTAATTAATTATCCTTAATCTTAATATTAATCCTCGTAAATTTTGATTCGAATAAAATTAATTTTTAAACATAATAAAAATAAATAAAATCTAAGTGTAGACACCCAAAATTGTCATGTCTAATTAAATAAATATTTTATTTATTTAATTATCTAAGCCTAATTCTTCTATTAATTAAATAAATCTTTATTTATTTAATTAATTCATTTATCCTCTTCTAGCCTTATTTCTCATTTAAATAAATACATTTATTTATTTAAATTATCCCTTTCCTAAATTAAATAAATATTTTATTTATTTAATTGTCCTACTTCTTCTATTAATTAAATAAATCTTTATTTATTTAATTAATTCATTATCTTTTTCTACACATGACACATGTCATTCATCTCTTATTTCCTACACTACCTACCTCTTTCATTATTTTGGTATTTCTTATACCTACCCTCTAATCCTAGCCGACCTCCTTTTTACACCTCTCAATCTTAACCCTCCATTTCATATTGTGTCTTCTATTTAAGGAGATGCTTTCTTCATTGTCAAACCCTAATCAAGCATCCTAATGAGACAACCCTAACTACTGGATCAATTGACTACACTACAATTCTACTTGCAACCACATTCCGTTCTTTATTGAGCTCTTGTGCACATAAAAATCTGAGAGCAAGCATATCAAACAAGATCAATGGAGATAGGAAGAATGGAGATCAAAACCCTAGTGGACATGTGATGGTATAATCTTTGTGATTTTTGAGTTATTTTGCATTGTCTTAGGTTATCTTCATATGTTATGGTGGATCTTTGTTCATTGTTAGGCTAGGGTTTGGTAGTTGAATCCATTTTAGTCTTTCAATATTGTTGTTTATTGCTATCCATTTTCACCATACACATTTTGGCACGCCCAGTGGGACTCTTGTCCCTTTGCATTTAACATTTTTGTTGCAGATTTTGCATTTTTGAAGTTGCAGATCGGACGATTTCGACGACATTTTAGGTTTTTTCCGCGTTTGCGAGTGTTCGGATCGCGTTTTTGTATTTCAGAGGCGTCTGTGATATCTTGGATCGCGTCTGTGTTTCTGTCATTTTCTATTTTTGCAGGTTTCCGAAAGTCGCGTCTGTGATCCCGAATCGCGTCTGTGATCCCGAATCGCGTCTGTGAACCATCTGATCGCGTCTGCAAAATATAGAGGCGTCTGTGTTATTAAATCGCGTCTGCGAATCACAGAACCGCGTCTGTGTCGGACAGACGTGTCTGTGTCTGGTATAACAACGTCTGTGCATTCTGTTTTGCAAATTTTTTTAAGTTTTTCGATTCGGGTTTTCGGATTTTGTACTTAGGGTTTCAGATCTGGTTTATTTTTTGGCTAACCTTTGCAGATCTAGCTAACCTGGTTTGTGCAGCTTGCTTTGGAGGCAAATACGTTTTTGTTGAAGGCCCCTTTTCACAAAGTCTTTTTGGGTTTTCTTAAAATTTACCTAACTTGTGTGCTTGCAGGAAGGGGTTATCACTTGAAACAACCCAAACTACTAACAATTTTGTTGCAGGGCCTTAGCTAGGGTTTTGTAATTTTATTTGTGTGCCTTGTCTTCATAGCTTAGCAAACACTTCAATTGGTGCACTAAAATTGAACCATTGTCTTTTGTGTCTTGAGCAATAGGCTCTTTTTGTTTATTCTTTAGAGGGCCTGTCTTCCCGTGTGGTCATTAGGACTACTAGTGAGAAGAGAACGACCCAAGTGGTAGCAAAAGAAAAGCCATCTTTTTCCAAGCCACTATAATCAAATGTATTCATGGTGAAAACTATGAATAACGTGTGCTGATTAGTTCATACCGACACTATGTCTCCCCATAAACCCGTTTGATCAAATTTATTTGATCATTTGTAGGGCGTAACCCCTACCGGCTGGGAGCCTTCTGTATTTACAGAGCTGAAAGTGCCGCATGTATGGCCACACGAGCGGATGCCCTTACTAGCACCTCATTGTTTTAGATGCCCAAATCCTTCTAGTTGTTGAGGCAGGAGGTCGGACCTCTGGTAGCGGCCCACACACATACGGTTCTTAGTAGAGATACAAAGTTCGCCATGGGGAGTTTTCATGGGGACTGATGCTTGGCTGACCCGAGAAGTGAGTGCCGAGGGTGGAGCCAGTGAGGTCAAGCATCTAAGTATCCGCTCTGAATAGCGTAGCCTCGGGGGTAAAACCCCATGTGGGATCAACAATTATTGTCCTGGCCAGCCATAAGAATTGTGCTTGACTTATGATAAACATTCAAACAATCAAGACAAAACAGCAAAACATTGTGTCTTTTGTGTCTTCAAGTGTATGCAAAAACTTTTTACATCAAACAACACACTTTTTGGAGTCTAAACAGTCTGCAAACATTGGGTCATCAACACTGTGTCCTCTTGTCACGAAAAACAGTCGAAAAATCAGATTTGGTCACAGCAAAACAAATTCACAGATAGGAAAGATTGCACTAAGGTTACAGAAACGCGTCTGTGTCTGTTAAAACCGCGTCTGTGTCTGATAAACGCGTCCGTGAAGTACAGAATAGCGTCTGTGTTTTTATCAGCGTCTGTGTCGAACAGAGACACGTCTGTGTCTGGAAATCGCGTCTGTGAAGTATACAGAAGCGTCTGTGTCCAAAATTGCAAAAACTGTTACAGTCCCAGCAAACATCAACAGGAAATCTCAGAATCACGTTTGTGTCAAACAGAATAGCGTCTGTGTCTTCAAACCGCGTCTGTGAAGTATACAGAGGCGTCTGTGTCAGGATTTGAAAAGTTTAACAGTCAAGCAAACAAAGAAAATCAGTTTCGGCATACTTGAGCTTCCTAGGTTGTCTCTTCAGATTTCATCTAGCATTCAGCCTGTTCTAAGGTCTTACACAGTCCATCATTGCTTCATACCTCATTTTACATTCATACTTGTCTAAACTTGAGTCAAAAGGTCACTTGCTTGTCCTCACTATACTTTGTCAACACACTACTACACTTTGCTAAGTGGTCCCTCATCAAGGTTTCTTACCTTTGGGTCTCATTTGGTCTTACTTAGAGTCAAGGTCAGCTTACCTCATCAAGAGAAACTATCCTCTCTTTGGAAGTCACACCTACTCTACAACATACATACTTGGTCTTACACTTTGGACATTGCAAGTAAACTTCAGATTCATTTACACTCCATACAACTCTTAGTCTTACATACTCTTGTCATTTTCGTCTAAGTCTCTCACATATTGGTCTAACACCTAGTTCATGGTTGAAACCCGTCTTCAAAAATCTAGGAGAAAAGCTAAAGAAGCTCAAGGGCCCGTAAACATGAGTTCTTATGAGTATGACAATGATGTCTTCTACAATCCTGAGCACACTACATTACCAGACATGAATGTTTATAGACACAATCCAAATATGGAAAGCGCAAACGCTATACACAACGCTACACACAATGACAATGTTGACAATTCTTCAATACTATCAGCAGACATACAAGAATCTATAATGGATCCTCAATTCAATAGATTGGTTGAAGAGATAATGAGGAGAGATCGTCAATACTTTCTAAACATGATGGCACAAAGTGGAGCTAAAATACCACATGATTTTGACTTATCTCAACTTATGGAAAGTAGACCTTCACAACAAACTCAACCTAATAGTGGAGGACCAAATAATATGATGCCGGAGTCACCATCAGTTTTGCTTCAGAAACCAGCAATCCCACATACACAAGCTCAAATGCATGATACTTACACTCAAAGACCATCATGGAGGCCTTATGTTCAAACACATGCTCAAGATATGGGTCAACCAAGACAAATGGATACTCAAGGACTTCCTCAAAATTTTGACACAACAAGACCTCATGCCAAAATTGGGGGCAACACAATGGAAAATGAAAGGCCCATTGAATATGGTTTATATACACAAAACAGATATGGGGTCCCTCAACAAGAAATTATGCCAAGTGCTCCATACATGTCGCAACAATATCGACCTCCATATGGACATGTCTACAATCAGTATCATCCATATATGCAACAAGCTCCTCCTCAAATGGGTGTTTCAAACATGGGATATGCTACAAGAAATCCATCTCCTCCCAAAAATAATTTGGAGCAACAAATCAGAGATCTACAAAAGAAAGTGGAAGACATGGGCACATCAAAACCCACATATACTATGAGAGATATATGCCCTTATCCCTTTGATAAGAGCATTCCAATGCCTCCGTTTCCTCCACACTTTGCAACACCGAAATTTGACAAATATAGAGGGAGAGGAGACCCCAAGGCACACATAAGACAATTCTTCACAGCTTGCATTGAGGTAGCGGCAGAAGAAACATACTTAATGAGGTTGTTCCCACAGAGCTTAGGATATCAAGCGATGGAATGGTTTTCTCAATTACCTCCTAGTATTAAGTCATGGGGCGACTTGGCAGAGGCATTCATCCAACATTTCTCTTACAACATTGAAACAGATGTCTCAGTTACTACCTTGTGCAATACGAAACAAAAAGAAGGAGAATCTTTTGCGTCATTTTTACAAAGATGGAGAAACTTAGCTAGCAGATGCTCTTGTGAAATCCCGCAAAAACAAATGGTGGAAATGTTCACACAAAATGTTAACAAGGCTATTGGTTATGATCTCAGAAAAGCTTGTTTATCTACATTTAAGGATGTCATTGAAAAGGGCCTAGCAACAGAAAAGGTCTTGATTGAACAAGGAGTTATCAAACTATTCAAAGAAAACAAAGAGGACTTTAAGGGAAAGGACAAACCAAAGTTTTGGAACAAGAACAAGAACACAGTTAATGATGGTGTTGTTGATGCCAACACAGTGAGACCAAAGTTCATCTTTTCTGGATCAAATTCTACCAACAATCAAGTGAACAATCAAACGGCTGCTAAACCACGAAGGAAGTACACTCCATTGGGAGAACCACTTGAATCAGTATTCAAAAAGCTTGTAGCAAACAAAGTGATCATGGTCCCAGATTTTCCTCCATATGAACCAAAGGTAAAACCGAATTGGTGGAATGATGATGAATATTGTGAATTTCATAAAAGCAAGGGTCACAAGACAAGTAATTGCCATCGATTGAAAAACATTGTACAAGATCTCATTGACAGAGGAGATATTGAGATTGAGGGACATTCATCTAACCAAGAGCATGAGGTGTTTAAGGAACCATTCCCGAAACATGACAAGGGAAAAGGCAAAGTCACAGATGATCAAGCCAATTACACCAGAACATCTTACAATTATGATTCCACTATTAATCACATCTCAATGGACAATCATATTTCTACCATTGCTATCAAAAATAAAAATCCTGAGAATCCTCCTCAGCGACCTAAAATTGTCCTAAAAGGTGTGGGATCTTCGTCCACATCTACCTCTGAATGTCATGTTACAACCCGTCGAGGTAAGATCACATTGCCAGGTACCTCTACTAAGAATACCAATCTTTCGTCAACTAAGCCTGAGTACGATCTTGTAGAGCAATTAGGGAAAACACCCGCACTCATCTCTATTCTTGAGCTCTTACGTATATCTCCTGCACATAAAGCTGTCCTTGACAAAACCTTGAGAGATACTGCTGTCCCTACTGATCTGAACGTGGATCAGTTTCAAGCCATGGTGGGATACCTATCTGTTCCACACTCCCTCACATTCACAGAAGCCGATGACGCCTCCATAAGTCAGCCTCACAATGCACCTCTACATATTGAAGCCTTCATACATAAACACCGAATAAAACGAGTCCTGATAGATGGAGGAGCAGGTCTTAATATTTGTACATTGAGCACCATCAGACAATTGGGATATTCTGACAAAGCTGTGAATGCTACAAACCAAATCACTATTAAGGCTTATGATGATGAAGAGCGTTCGTCCAAGGGCACAGTCATCTTACCACTAAGAATAGGGCCAGTCACAAAGGACGTGATTTGTCAAGTCCTGGATCTAGACCTCACGTATAACATATTGCTAGGACGTCCGTGGATTCATGAAATGAGAGCGGTCCCATCAACATACCATCAGTGCATAAAATTTCCTCATAATGGAGTCGAGGTAACGGTCAATGGTGATCCAAATCCATTCATATATTGCAATAACTTGAGATCACATACTGAGATTATCATTCCCAGCAATCGTGAGGCTACTCCTTCTTCAGCATATATTGATCCTGAGTCATTAAAGCCCTCTACATCCAAACAAGGTGAACTTAGAGCCAAGTTTCAAGACAAAGGCATGGGAGAATACACTCTGAATCAAACAATGTTCTTACGACAAGTCATGAACTCCCCCAAAGAATATGGGAGGCCACATCCTAATAAGCAAATCTCCATCATGCTCCTCAAATGGGATCCTACCGTCTTTCAAAAATGGGGCAAACTAGAGGAAGAAAGTTTATATAAAATGCTATATAAGGACGCTGAAGATGATACACATGATCAAATTATAATACCCTGTGAAAACTATGGTAAAGGTTTCAAAATTCTGCAGAGATTCGGGTATGATGGAAAAAGTCCTCTCGGACTACGCAAAGAAGGTGTCATGGAGCCTCTACAACCTGAGCTAACTACAAGAAGGGAACGCTCTAAGGGGCTTGGTTTTCTAAATCCCAAGATTCAAAACAAGAGAACAAAACAGATATGGCGAGTCAAAGTGGCTGAAGTTCAACAAGAGGATAATTATTCCACAGACTCCAATGAGTGGGAATGGGGTTCAGACAAATCCTCCAGCGACTATGAACTTAATGAGACATTTAGAGAGCCAGATGAACCTACAGAGGAGGAGGAGTTTTACAAGAAATTCGGAGTTGGTCAAGAACCGACCTATAAGGATCCCGCACAAGCTTCGTTTCAGGGCCCTAGGTCAGGATCACATAGGATGAGGACACCTGTCCCTAAGGGTGCTACTAGTGATGATAATTTGGACTCACTCACGATCGACACTGATGAGGAGAGTGCCATTGACGACCTCGATGACTACCTTGACATACCTGAATATAACCACATCTTCACTATTAGCCTTGCGGACTCTAAAAACACTAAAGACCTTCCCCTCGTTCACCCCCAACTCATTGACTGGGATCAGGATGGACCACCACAATTTGATACATTTCAAAATGACGAAGCTATTGTTGATTATCTTGGCATTCGCGAAGATCTTCCTCTTGGAGACCATAAAGCAGGATACACCATAGAGCTAAATAACATGGCATACTTTGGTGAGGGTGTCGGGCCTTCTAGTCGCAAAAATGTGAAAATAAAGACAAAACAAGGGTCTTATGGCGAAAACCACACTGTGGCGCTCTCTGACTCTAAAAAAGTAAAAAGAAAGGACGTATCTGAGGGTGAAAACCTCTCTGAGGCGCCCGAAGATGGAAGGCTTGACATTCTCCCAGCATCATATGAGGAAAAATCATCCATGTTGGTAGAGGAGACTATAAAGACAAACATTGGTACAACAGAGGTTCCACACAACATATTTTTGGCTCAATCATTGACAGAGACCGAGAGAGTAAAATTCATAAGCTTCTTTAAGGAACGACAAGTCAACT
>NW_026729502.1:50000-63045 GCF_030272615.1 Cryptomeria japonica | reverse complement strand
CTTATCCCGCAATGCGTCCGATACGAAGATAGTTTCCAAGGCGGCCGAAGAGCCTCACCGCATAGCAATCGGGGTGCGAGGTGGGGGATGCGGCGAGATGGCCCCAACGGCTAGACGGAAGAGGCCACAGGGCCGCCTCGGAATAGTCCAGCATCGGACGCGCTTGGGGCGACTACCAGTGACAACCCCTTATCCCGCGATGCGTCCCGATACGAAGATAGTTCCCAGGCAGCCGAGGAGCCTCACCGCATAGCAATCGGGGTGCGAGGCGAGGGATGCGGCGAGATGGCCCCAAAGGCTAGACGGAAGAGGCTGCAGGGCTGCCTCGGAATAGTCCAAGCATCGGACGCGCTTGGGGCGACTACCACTGCCAACCCTTATCCCGCGATGCGTCTCGATACACAGATAGTTCCGAGGCGGCCGAGGAGGTGGGGGATGCAGCGAGATGGCCCCAACGGCTAGACGGAAGAGGCTGCAGGGCCGCCTCGGAATAGTCCAAGCATCGGACGCGCTTGGAGTGCGACTACCAGTGACAACCCCTTATCCCGCGATGCGTCCGATACACAAGATAGTTCCGAGGCGGCCAAGGAGCCTCACCGCATAGCAATCGTGGGTGCGAGGTGGGGGATGCGGCGAGATGGCCCCAACGGCTAGACGGAAGAGGCTGCAGGGCCGCCTCGGAATGGTCCAAGCATCGGATGCGCTTGGGGCGACTACCACAGCCAACCCCTTATCCCGCGATGCGTCCGATACACAGATAGTTCCAAGGCGGCCGAGGAGCCTCACAAGCATAGCAATCAGGGTGCGAGGCGAGGGATGCGGCGAGAAAGCCCCAACGGCTAGAGGGAAGAGGCTTCAGGTCCGCCTCGAATGGTCCAAGCATCGGACGCGCTTGGGGCGACTACCAGTGACAACCCCTTATCCCGCGACGCGTCCGATACACAGATAGTTCCAATGGCGGCCGAGGAGCCCTCACCGCATAGCAATCGGGGTGCGAGGCGAGGGATGCGGCGGAGAAGGACCCAACGGCTACACGGAAGAGGCTTCGGGGCCCGCCTCGGAATGGTCCAAGCATCGGACGCGCTTGGGGCGACTACCAGTGACAACCCCTTATCCCGCGACGCGTCCGATACACAGATAGTTCCAAGGCGGCCGAGGGAGCCTCACCGCATAGCAATCGGGTGTTGCGGAGGCGAGGGATGCGGCAGAGAAGGACCCAACGGCTACACGGAAGAGGCTTCGGGGCCGCCTCGGAATGGTCCAAGCATCGGACGCGCTTGGGGCGACTACCAGTGACAACCCCTTATCCCGCGACGCAAGGTCCGATACACAGATAGTTCCAAGGCGGCCCGAGGAGCCTCACCGCATAGCAATCGGGGTGCGAGGCGAGGGATGCGGCGAGAAGGACCCAACGGCTAGACGGAAGAGGCTTCGGGTCCGCCTCGGAATGGTCCAAGCATCGGACGCGCTTGGGCGACTACCAGTGACAACCCCTTATCCCGCGACGCGTCCGATACACAGATAGTTCCAAGGCGGCCGAGGAGCCTCACCGCATAGCAATCGGGGTGCGAGGCGAGGGATGCGGCGAGAAGGACCCAACGGCTAGACGGAAGAGGCTTCGGGTCCGCCTCGGAATGGTCCAAGCATCGGACGCGCTTGGGGCGACTACCAGTGACAACCCCTTATCCCGCGACGCGTCCGATACACAGATAGTTCCAAGGCGGCCGAGGAGCCTCACCGCATAGCAATCGGGGTGCGAGGCGAGGGATGCGGCGAGAAGGACCCAACGGCTAGACGGAAGAGGCTTCGGGTCCGCCTCGGAATGGTCCAAGCATCGGACGCGCTTGGGGCGACTACCAGTGACAACCCCTTATCCCGCGACGCGTCCGATACACAGATAGTTCCGAGGCGGCCGAGGAGCCTCACCGCATAGCAATCGGGGTGCGAGGCGAAGGATGCGGCGAGAAGGACCCAACGGCTAGACGGAAGAGGCTTCGGGTCCGCCTCGGAATGGTCTAAGCATCGGACGCGCTTGGGGCGACTACCAGTGACAACCCCTTATCCCGCGACGCGTCCGATACACAGATAGTTCCAAGGCGGCCGAGGAGCCTCACCGCATAGCAATCGGGGTGCGAGGCGAGGGATGCGGCGAGAAGGACCCAACGGCTAGACAGAAGAGGCTTCAGGGCCGCCTCGGAATGGTCCAAGCATCGAACGCGCTTGGGGCGACTACCAGTGACAACCCCTTATCCCGCGACGCGTCCGATACACAGATAGTTCCGAGGCGGCCGAGGAGCCTCACCGCATAGCAATCGGGGTGCGAGGCGAGGGATGCGGCGAGAAGGACCCAACGGCTAGACGGAAGAGGCTTCAGGGCCGCCTCGGAATGGTCCAAGCATCGGACGCGCTTGGGGCGACTACCAGTGACAACCCCTTATCCCGCGACGCGTCCGATACACAGATAGTTCCGAGGCGGCCGAGGAGCCTCACCGCATAGCAATCGGGGTGCGAGGCGAGGGATGCGGCGAGAAGGACCCAACGGCTAGACGGAAGAGGCTTCAGGGCCGCCTCGGAATGGTCCAAGCATCGGACGCGCTTGGGGCGACTACCAATGACAACCCCTTATCCCGCGACGCGTCCGATACACAGATAGTTCCGAGGCGGCCGAGGAGCCTCACCGCATAGCAATCGGGGTGCGAGGCGAGGGATGCGGCGAGAAGGACCCAACGGCTAGACGGAAGAGGCTTCAGGGCCGCCTCGGAATGGTCCAAGCATCGGACGCGCTTGGGGCGACTACCAGTGACAACCCCTTATCCCGCGACGCGTCCGATACACAGATAGTTCCGAGGCGGCCGAGGAGCCTCACCGCATAGCAATCGGGGTGCGAGGCGAGGGATGCGGCGAGAAGGACCCAACGGCTAGACGGAAGAGGCTTCAGGGCCGCCTCGGAATGGTCCAAGCATCGGACGCGCTTGGGGCGACTACCGTTGCCAACCCCTTATCCCGCGATGCGTCTGATACACAGATAGTTCCGAGGCGGCCGAGGAGCCTCACCGCATAGCAATCGGGTTGCGAGGCAGATTATTGGGAAGGGAACCCCCTGGGATGCGGCTCAAGCAGTGCCCAAAGGGACTGGAATGCGGAATCACATCGAGAGACCCAAATGCTATACGAGGGCTCAAATCGAATTATCGATTTGGCCACGACATGGACGCATCGGAACGACTACCTTTGCCGAACCACTCGCAATTGCATCCATACCGAAACCAATAGACATTTCCGTTAGAGCCCTCGCATAGCATTCGGGAATCTCGCATGCCCCTCTAAATCGACCAATGCTGGCGCTCAATGAAAATCCGAGCGCTACCACCGTTCGAGCGCCAGCATTGGTCGAGTTAGAGGGGCACGGGGGAGAATGCTCCAGTCAACACCTCCCCTATATAAGTTATTTGTCCGATTCTCGCACAACCGTAGTCTGCCTCGTCGAATCAAACAACGGTCCCAGATTCCGACTTCCGTTCCGTAGAGACCCAAAAGCTAGATGGAGGCTCGCAAGAAAGAGAGTCGGCGCATAGCAATCGGGTTTCTCGAACGTTTAGGGACCGAGCTCACTTGCGGATAGGGCAAAATCCGCCAAGCAACCCAAAAGCTAGACGGGGGCTCGAATCGAATCGCCTAGGCGGCCACAACAACGACGTGTTGGATCGACTACCAGTGCCAAACCATTCAGCAAGACTAGTCTGTGTCGAGGCCGGATAGAGATTCTCAGAGAGCGCCCGCATAGCATTTAGGAGACCTGCCGCGTCCCTCACACTCGACAAATGGTGGTGCACGTTTATAAATCCGAGCGATCCCAACCCTTTCAAGCACCAACATCGGTCGAGATAGAGGGGCACGGAGGGGGCTGCGTGAGACAACACAGTCCCCTATATAAGTTATTTGTCCGATTCTCACACATCCGAAGAATGGTCATCAAATCGGACAACAGCCCAAACTTCCGACTTCCGTCCCAGAAAGCCCAAGAGCTATCTAAAACGTTCATGGCCGGAACTCGATCGCGGCTATACCAGTCCGCCAAGCAACCCAAAAGCTAGACTGGAGCTCTAGTCGAATCACCTCTGTGGCCATTGCAAGGACGTGTTGGAGCGACTACCATTGCCGAACCATTCCGCAGGTCGAGTCCATACCAAGGCCGCATAGAGATTCACGATGAGCTCCTGCATAGCAATCAGGAGACTTGCCGTGTCCATCACAATCGATAAATCCTGGTGCAAGATTTTTGCATCCGAGCGCTCCAACCAGTCGAGCACCAGCATCAATCGACATAAACGGGCACGGGGGGAGGATGCTCGAGAACACTACCTCCCCTATATAAGTTATTTGTCCGATTCTCAAGCAGCCGAAGTCTGGTCATCGAATCGGGTCAAAGACCACAACTTCCGACTTTACCCACAATGCAAGTCATCGAATCGAACATCGGCCCCCGAGTCGGACTCCATGCGTATGTCAGGTCATCGGACCCAAATTCCGCCTTCCTGCGCATGGCGGGCCATCAATATCAACTCGGTCATCGGACCCAAACTCCGCCTTTTTGCGTATGGCACGCCTTCAAATCGGTCATCGGACCCAAATTCCGCCTTCCTGTGCATGGCGGGCCATCAACATCAACTCGGTCATCGGACCCAAATTCCGCCTTTCTGCGCATGGCACGCCATCAACTCGGTCATCGGACCCAAATTCCGCCTTCCTGCGCATGGCAGGTCATCGGACACAAATTCAGACCTCGCCAATATGCCTACGTATCGAATCGGTCATCGGACCCAACTTCCGACTTCATCCATACTGTAGGGTCTTTGAGGTTGGCGCGGTGCGCTCAACCCAGGGAGTCGACCCATCGAAGCATACACCTCCCCTATATAAGCTATTTGTCCGATTCCCACACCTGTGTAGTTTGCACCTCTGACCAGGACATCGACCCCAACTTCCGAACTCGACTGCAACGACGGCACCAGCGCCTTGGTGCGCACCTTGCGACGCACAGTCCCAACATTCGCCTTCCTGCACATGGCAGGTCATCGGACCCAAATTCCGACCTCGCGAGTATGCCTACATATCGAATCGGTCATCGGACCCAACTTCCGACTTCATCCATACCGTAGGGTCTTTGAGGTTGGCGCGGTGCGCTCAACCCGGGGAGTCGACCCAACGAAGCATACACCTCCCCTATATAAGCT
Source organism: Cryptomeria japonica (assembly GCF_030272615.1). Taxonomy (NCBI): domain Eukaryota; kingdom Viridiplantae; phylum Streptophyta; class Pinopsida; order Cupressales; family Cupressaceae; genus Cryptomeria; species Cryptomeria japonica. Next base: position 57,811 of record NW_026729502.1, on the reverse strand, counting down.
ATTTGTCCGATTCCCACACCTGTGTAGTTTGCACCTCCGATCAAGACATCGACCCCAACTTCCGAACTCGCCTCCAACGACCGAACCAGCGCCTTGGTGCGCACCTTGCAACGCACAGTGCCAACATTCGCCTTCCTGCACGTGGCAGGTCATCGGACCCAAATTCCGACCTCGCGAGTATGCCTACATATCGAATCGGTCATCGGACCCAACTTCCGACTTCATCCATACCGTAGGGTCTTTGAGGTTGGCGCGGTGCGCTCAACCCGGGGAGTCGACCCAACGAAGCATACACCTCCCCTATATAAGCTATTTGTCCGATTCCCACACCTGTGTAGCTTGCACCTCCGATCAGGACATCGACCCCAACTTCCGAACTCGACTAAAAAGACCGCACCAGCGCCTTGGTGTGCACCTTGCAACGCACAGTGTCAACATTCGCCTTCCTGCACATGGCAGGTCATCGGACCCAAATTCCGACCTCATGAGCATACCTACTAATCGAATTGGTCATCGGACCCAACTTCCGACTTCATCCATACCGTAGGGTCTTTGAGGTTGGCGCGGTGCGCTCAACCTGGGGAGTCGACCCATCGAAGCATACACCTCCCCTATATAAGCTATTTGTCCGATTCCGACACCTGTGTAGTTTGCACCTCCGCTCAGGACATCGACCCCAACTTCCGAACTCGCCTGCAACGACCGAACCAGCGCCTTGGTGCGCACCAAAAGTGCGCACTTTTGGAGGGCACTTTTGTGCGCTCCAAAGGTGCGCACTTTTGGAGGGCACTTTTCTGCGCTCCAAAGGTGCGCACTTTTGGAGGGCACTTTTTGGAGGGCACTTTTCTGCGCTCCAAAGGTGCGCACTTTTGGAGGGCACTTTTTGGAGGGCACTTTTCTGCGCTCCAAAGGTGCGCACTTTTGGAGGGCACTTTTTGGAGGGCACTTTTCTGCGCTCCAAAGGTGCGCACTTTTGGAGGGCACTTTTTGGAGGGCACTTTTCTGCGCTCCAAAGGTGCGCACTTTTGGAGGGCACTTTTTGGAGGGCACTTTTCTGCGCTCCAAAGGTGCGCACTTTTGGAGGGCACTTTTCTGCGCTCCAAAGGTGCGCACTTTTGGAGGGCACTTTTTGGAGGGCACTTTTCTGCGCTCCAAAGGTGCGCACTTTTGGAGGGCACTTTTTGGAGGGCACTTTTCTGCGCTCCAAAGGTGCGCACTTTTGGAGGGCACTTTTTGGAGGGCACTTTTCTGCGCTCCAAAGGTGCGCACTTTTGGAGGGCACTTTTGTGCACTCCAAAGGTGCGCACTTTTGGAGGGCACTTTTCCTGTGCTCCAAAGGTGCACACCTAGGTGAGCACCTTCGACCACACCTTGTAGCACACCAAACTCTGACTTTCGACTTCATCCGCAATGCAGGGTCTTTGAGGTTGGCGCAATGCGCACAACCAGGGGAGTCGACCCATCAAACCCAACACCTCCCCTATATAAGCTATTTGTCTGATTCTCATACATGCGTAGCCTGCAGGAGCAATTAGGACATCGACCCCAACTTTCGGCTTCTAAACGAAAACAAGGTCTTTGAGGTTGGTGTAATGCGAACAACTAGGGGAGTCAACCCATCAAACCCAACACCTCCCCTATATAAGCTATTTGTCTGATTCTCATACATGTGTAGTCTACAGGAGCAATTAGGACATCGACCCCAACTTTTGACTTCTTAACGAAAACAAGGTCTTTGAGGTTGACGTAATGCGCACAACCAGGGGAGTCGACCCATCAAACCCAACACCTCCCCTATATAAGCTATTTGTCCGATTCTCATACATGTGTAGCCTGCAGGAGCCATTAGGACATTGACCCCAACTTTTGACTTCTTAACGAAAACAAGGTCTTTGAGGTTGGCGTAATGCGCACAACCAAGGGAGTTGACCCATCAAACCCAACACCTCCCCTATATAAGCTATTTGTCTGATTCTCATACATGTGTAGCCTGCAACAACGATTAGGACATCCACCCCAACTTCTGAATTCGTCTGCGTTGACCGCACCAAAGGTGCACGCCTTGGTGCTCACCAAAATCCGACTTCCGACTTCTTCTGCTATGCGGGGTCTTTGAGGTTGGCGCAGTGCGCACAACCAGGGGAGTCAACCCACCGAATGCAACACCTCCCCTATATAAGCTATTTGTCTGATTCTCATACATGCGTAGACTGCAGCAATGATTAGGACATCCACCCCAACTTTTGACTTCTTAAACAAGACAGGGTCTTTGAAGTTGGTGCAGTGCACACAACCAGGGGAGTCGACCCATCAAACGCAACACCTCCCCTATATAAAGCTATTTGTCCGATTCTCATACGTGTAGTCTGCAGCAGCGATTAGGACATCGACCCCAACTTCCGAATTCGTTTGCATTGACCGCACCAAAGGTGCACGCCTTGGTGTGCACCCTGGAGTGCACTTTGGTGCTCACCTCGGTGCACACTTTGGTGTGCACCTCGGTGTGCACCAAAGGTGCGCACCTTGGAGCGCACCAAAGGTGTACACTTTGGAGCGCACCACATAGGGTCTTTGAGAGGTTGGCGCAGTGCGCACACCAAGGTGGGTGTTGAGGTGCGTGCCGAGGTGGGTGGGTGCTAGGGTGCGCTCCATGGTGGGTGCCAGGGTGGGTGCGTGCTAGGGTGGATTCCAAAGAGGGTCATAGGGTGGGTGCCAAGGTGGGTTGGTGATATAGTGGGTTCAAAGGTGGGTACTAGGGTGGGTTCCAAGGTGGGTCACAAGTTGGGTGCCAGGATGCGTGGGTGTTAGGTTGGGTGCCAAGGTGGGCTCCTGCGTGGGTGGGTGCTAGGGTGGGTTTCAAGGTGGACGCGAGGGCGGGTGCCAAGGTGGGTAACAAGTTGGGTGTTAGGATGGGTGAGTGCTAGAGTGGGTGCCAAGGTGGGTGGGTGCTAAGGTGGATGCCAAGGTGGTTCACAGGGTGGGTGGGTTCTAGGGTGAGTTCCAAGGTGGGTCACAGGTTCAGTGCTAGGGTGGGTGTCAAGGCGGGTGTCGAGGTGCCTGGGTGCTAGGGTGTGGATGCCAATGTGGGTCATAGGGTGGGTACTAGGGTGGGCTGCAATGTGGGTGCCAAGGTGGGTAACATGCTCGGTGGGTTCTAAATTGGGTGCCAGGGTGGGTGTGCACCCACCTTGCCCGAGGTGGGTGCCAAGGTGCCAGTGTGGGTGGGTGCTAAGGTGGATGCCAAGGTGGGTGAGAAGGTGGGTGATAGGTTGAGTGGTAGGATGGGTGGGTGCCAAGATGGGTCACAGGGTGGGTGCAAGGGTGGGTAGGTGCTAGGGTTGGTGTCAGGGTGGGTGGGTGCTAGGTTGGGTTCCAAGGTGGGTGCGAGGGTGAGTGTCAAGGTGGGTCACAGGTTAGGTGCTAGGATGGGTGAGTGCTAGGGTGCAAAGGTGCCAGGGTGGGTGCTAGGATGGGTCGATGCTAGGGTGAGTGGCAAGGTGGGTCCACAAGTGTCAAGGTGGGTGCCGAGGTGGGTGCCAAGTCGGCGACTGCTATGGTGGATGCCAAGGTGGGTCACGGGGTGGGTGCCAAGTTGCTAGGTTGGGTTCCAAGGTGGGTGCCAACGTGGGTGCTAGGGTGCGTGGGTTAAAGGGTGTGTCACAACGTGGGTGCCAGGATGGGTGCGCACCCACACTGGCCAAGACGGGTGCGGGTGCAAGGTTGGGTTCCAAGCCCGGTCACAGGCTGGGTGCTAGGATGGGTGGGTGCCAAGGTGGGCACCAGGGTGGGTGCACCCACCCTGGCCAAGGTGGGTCACGGGGTGGGTCCTAGGGTGGGTAACGGGGTGGGTACTAAGGTGCGTGCCAAGGTGGGTCATAGGGTGGGTGCCAAGGTGGGCACCAGGGTGGGTGTGCACCAACCCTAGCCAGGGTAGGTCACGGGGTGGTTGTCGGGGTGGGCGTCAAGGAGCCAAGGTGGGTGGCAAGTAGCCAAGTTGCGTGCCAAGGTGGGTGTCGGGGTGGGTGCCAAGGATCCAAGGTGGGTGCCAAGGAACCAAGGTGGGTGTCTGGGTGGGTGCCGAGGTGGGAGCCAGGGTGGGTCCCAAGGTGAGTGCAAAGGTGGGTGCCAGGGTCAAGGTGAGTGCCAATGTGGGTTCCAAGGTGCCAGGGTCAGGGTGAGTGCCAATGTGGGTTCAAAGGTGCTAAGTTGGGTGCGAGGTTGGGTGCGAGGGTGGGTGGGTGCCAAGGTGTGCTAGGTGGAAGCCCGGGTGGGTCGGCATCCCATGGGTGTCGAGTTGGGTGCCTGATGGGTGCTTCTTGTCAAGTTTTAGTCGTCGGGACTCATTTCGAGCCTTAGAGGTCGTTTCTTGTCCGGTTGCCCTGTCTTCGACCTGGGAACCCAATTTTGGTCCTCGGGTCCCATTTTTTTTTGTCTCGCATCCCACTTTTGGCCTGTGGCCTTTTCGGGGTCGATTCTCGTTTTGGGCATCAGAGCATGTTTCTTCTCCTAAAACCCAATATTTGTTTATTAAGTCTCGGAACACATTTTTGTTCTCGTGGACCCATCATGGGTCTTGGAACGCATTTGTGGTCCTTGGGTCCCATTTTGCATCCCGAAACTTGTGTTTTGGTGCTTGATCCCTATTTTGGGTGCCCACCTTGCACCAAGTGCGCACCCGGGGCAAACCGAGCGCCTTGGTGCACCGGGGCAAGATCGAGCGTGCACCCGAGGCGCCCCGAACATGCACCAAGGTGCACTCGGCCCACATGTGAGCGCAGGTCGTTGCGCCCGAGGTGGTGTGTGGGCACCGCGTTGCAGACGGGACACTGCACGCACACGACGCCCCCTCCAGGTGCACGCACGTAGGCCGGGCCGGGTGCACACCCGACGCCCTAGCAAGGTGCGCGCACCCGGGCAGGGCTCACACTTGGCGAACGGGGCGCACTTCGCGAGGGAGGGTGTGCACCTCGACGGGGGTGGGTGGCCGGGGTGGATTCGCACGTGGGTCGCGGTTTGCTAAGTACACACTGCGACAAGCTCATAACGGGTGCGATCATACCAGCGTTAGTGCACCGGATCCCATCAGAACTCCGCAGTTAAGCGCGCTTGGGCCGGAGTAGTACTGGGATGGGTGACCTCCCGGGAAGTCCCGGTGTTGCACCCTTTTTTAGTTTTTCGCCGGGCGTCGCAATGCTATTTGAATAAACCTTTTGCCCGTTTGCGTTCTCGTCGGGGCCGGGCCGGGCCGGGGTGCGCTGCCCGCACTACCGCGCGCGCGGGGGCGACACCGAGCGCGCACCCGAGGCGCCCCGAGCACACAGGCCACGGTGCAACCCGGGCGTTGTGCGCGCACCCCGGTGCGCCCGAGGTGCTGCGCGCGCACCCAGGTGAAATCGGTGTGCACCTCGGCCAGTGCGCGCTCGGTCGAGTCGCGCACGTTGGCCAAGGTGCACGGTGATGTTTCTTACTCTAAGGTTCCGCACCAGACGCCCGGGACAGGTGAGCGAAGCTGGGCGGGGCCGGGTGCGCGGCCGGGGCAGGTGCACGCAGCTGGAGAGAGCTTTGGAGCACACTTCGGAGCGCACCAATGATGCGCTCCATTCAAAAGTTTCCTGAAAAGGCAAAAAAAGTTGAGATTATAGAATTTCCCACTTGAGAGATTGTAAAAAAAAAAAATTTAAAATGAAGGAAACGCGGGTGCCAAGGTGTGCGCAGCCCAGCCAAGGTGTGCGCACCAAGGCGCCCACCCTGGCGAAGGTGCACGCAAGGTGCGCACCCGAGGCAAACCGGACAATTAACCCAACTTTCGACTTCGCGCGCACCTTGGAGCGCACTTCGGAGCGCTCCTTGGTGCGCACCAATCTTGGGCACCTCGGAGTGCACCATGGCGCCCACCAAGGTGCGCACCCGGGGCAAACCGAGCTCCGACTTCGTGCGCACCTTGGAGCGCACGAAAGGTGCGCACCATGGCGCCCACCAAGGTGCGCAGCCCAGCCAAGGCGTGCGCATCAAGGTGCGCACCCTGGCGAAGGTGCGCACCCGGGGCAAACCGAGCTCCGACTTCGTGCGCACCTTGGAGCGCACAAAAGGTGCGCAACCCAGCCAAGGTGTGCGCACCCCGGTCAAACCGAGCTCCGAATCGTGCGCACCAGAGGTGCACGCCATCGTGCGCACCTTGGAGCACACTTCGGAGCCCTCCTTGGTGCGCGCCGATGTTGCGCACCTCGGAGCGCACCCGGGGAAAACAATGCAATTAACCCGACTTTCGACTTCGTGGGCACCTCGGAGCGCTCTCGGGTTCGCACCTCGGAGCACACCGAGGTGCGCACCTTTGATGCGCTGCCTTCACCAATTTCCAGAAAAGGCAAGAAAACATTGAGAAGGTGTGCGCACCGAGGTGCCCACCCTGGCGAAGGTGCACGCGAGGTGCGCACCCGGGGCAAACCGGGCTCCGACTTCGTGCACGCCGCACCTTGGAGCACACTTCGGAGCGCTCCTTGGTGCGCACCAGGGCGCGCAACCCAGCCGAGGTGCCCACCCCGGCGAAGGTGCACGCGAGGTGCGCACCCGGGGCAAACCGGGCTCCGACTTCGTGCACGCCATGGTGCCCACCGCGGCGAAGGTGCACGCGAGGTGCGCACCCGGGGCAAACCGGGCTCCGACTTCGTGCACGCCGCACCTTGGAGCACACTTCGGAGCGCTCCTTGGTGCGCACCATGGTGCCCACCAGGGCGCGCAACCCCGCCGAAGGTGCACGCGAGGTGCGCACCCGGGGCAAACCGGGCTCCGACTTCGTGCACGCCGCACCTTGGAGCACACTTCGGAGCGCTCCTTGGTGCGCACCATGGTGCCCACCAGGGCGCGCAACCCCGCCGAAGGTGCACGCGAGGTGCGCACCCGGGGCAAACCGGGCTCCGACTTCGTGCACGCCATGGTGCGCACCGCGGCGAAGGTGCGCACCCGGGGCAAACCGGGCTCCGACTTCGTGCACGCCGCACCTTGGAGCACACTTCGGAGCGCTCCTTGGTGCGCACCAGGGCGCGCAACCCAGCCGAGGTGCCCACCCCGGCGAAGGTGCACGCGAGGTGCGTACCCGGGGCAAACCGGGCTCCGACTTCGTGCACGCCGCACCTTGGAGCACACTTCGGAGCGCTCCTTGGTGCGCACCATGGTGCCCACCAGGCCGCGCAACCCAGCCAAGGTGTGCGCACCAAGGTGCACGCGAGGTGCGCACCCGGGGCAAACCGGGGTCCGACTTCGTGCACGCCGCACCTTGGAGCACACATCGGGGCGCTCCCGGGTTCGCACCGGCGTTGCGCACCGTGGTGGGCACCTCGGAGCACACCAAGGTGGGCAGCGAGGTGCGCACCTTTGATGCGATGCCTTCACTAATTTCCATAAAAGGCAAAAAAAAAACGAGATTTTAAAATTTCCGTTTTGAAAGATAGTGAGAAAAAGGGAATGCTGGTGCCATCTTGAGCCCGCCCTGGTGCGCAGCCCAGCCAAGGTGTGCGCACCAAGGTGCCCACCCTGGCGAAGGTGCGCGCCCGGGCAATTAACCCAACTTCCAACTTCGCGCGCGCCAGGGTGGGAGCGCACCCAACAACCGGGCCTGGGAAGAGCCAATGCGAGAAACCCCACCAAACGCTCTGACAAAAAAAGAGGGGGCGCTCCAGTAACCCCGCTTCGGAGCGCACCCTGGGCAAACCCAGCCAAGGTGCCCACCCCGGCCAAGGTGCAGGCGAGGTGCGCACCCGGGGCAAACCGGGCTCCGACAACGTGCACGCCGCACCTTGGAGCACACTTCGTAG